>NW_022060263.1:2105000-2224160 GCF_007364275.1 Archocentrus centrarchus | reverse complement strand
TTCAAGCTGAGTGCACTCATTAGAATTCAGATTGAAATAAACTTTGTATTCTCTTAATAATAATAATAATTATTAATAATAATAATAATAATATCATTTTGTTATTACATTATATAGCAGGTTCAGTTATATTTGCACAAAAATATCAGGTAGAAACATCCTCCAAAGAGCTACTTTTACTTTCTTACTCTCAGTACATTACCAGAGCCTGTCCTTTTTTCCCTTTTACTTGAGTAAAGAAGTTGGATCAGTACTTCAACTTTTACCAGAGTATTTTTTAACACCAATATCTGTACTTCTGTTTAAGTACAGAATGTCTGTAGTTTTGCCCCCTCCAGGGATAGGTGTTATCAGAAGTTAGTAAGAACAGAAAAAAGAAGTGTAAAGATAAAAGAACAGCGATTTAAAGTTGGAAAAGGAATGAAGGAAAAAAAGCCAGCCCCCACCCCACAGGTAGTTACTGCTGGTGATCTAGGAATTCATCTAAGGCTCTGTTTACACCACACCGTTTCAAAATGAAAACACAAGAACGGAGTGAAAATGATACTTTTGGAAACGGGGTCCAGACTGGAGCGTTTCCGTGTAAACAGACGAACACACTGCGTTTTGTAAATGGGGGCACTCACACATGTGCACTATGGTTGTGACCGCCACAGTTTTCCACACATGCGCTTAGAGAATAACAACAATCGCAATGGCGGATTTACTAGTGTTTCTTGTGCTGTTCAGTCTTTTAAACTTAACTTAAACTTTAACTTAAATATCTGTGTACTTCGAGTTGCATGATTCCCAGTCAATGTTTTCCTGTGTTTTTGCAGTTTTATAATTTAGTGTTGTGTGCAGCAGCAATCCAACCTCATTGTCAGTCCACTCAAAGCTTCTCACATTGACCCTTTTGTAAATAATGAACAGATCTTTGCTGTGCATCTCACTGAGTCCCTTCACGCATGCTGCAATGTAGAGGAGAGCAGCCGTATGAAATGAGGCCTCAAATAGCCCTTTTCCACTGATACGGTGCTGGTGCCAAGTGCTTGAACCATTCAGTGCTTTTTCCACTGGGAACTCACTCGGTGCTTGGCCAAAAAATGTGTTTCATTCACCACCATAAACTATATCTGGAACCAAGGAACGTGTGACACAAGCGGCAGAGGGGCGTGGCTTGCCATCTTGACATAAAGTTTTCCACCGCCATTTCACAGCAAGGTGTGTATTACACGAGAAAAGCGAAGCGATTTTCATGGCCATGAATTAGGTTGGGCTCTAAGGCGGAACTTGCTGCTTTGCATCAGTTCATAACAGATAAAAGGAAGCAAAGTGCATGCTTGTGTGTATACCTTGCGCCGCACACAGATGCTGCAGTAGTTTTGTTTGGATGGTAAAATATGTTCGCATATTTTACCATGCGAACATATTTTACCATCACGCTCTCCTGTTTGTAAAAGGAGAGCGTGTTCTCTCACATTTGTGCCCTTCTGCTTCCGTTTCCAGACGAGGAACCACCCACACTCATATGTAAAGGATCAGCGTGCAAAACACGGTGGAAATGCAAGCCCGTCCTAAAGTGGTTCGCCTGTTCCTTGTAATCCAGTCCAGCGCATTACCAGTGGAAACATGGTAAGATTAAGCTAGCCTCGTGTAGAAGGGATTTAAACACCACAGCCATGCTGGAAGAGACACTGGTATGTCTGGAACCCTGAAACTGCTGGCTAAGGATAAATGTAGCTTTTGCACAATAATAATTCACATTGGCAATAATGACACCTGGTTACATCAGTCGCAGGTGAGTATAGTTAATACTGAATTGATGTGCAATTTACCAAAACAATGTCGGAGTCTGTAGTTTTTTCTGGGCCCCTCCCCAGTTGAACTAGGAGTGACGTGTTTAGCTGCATGTTCTCCTTAAATTGCTGGCTGTTTGAGTGGTGTCTAAAAAAATGATGTGGGCTTTATAGATAATTGGGAAACTTTCTGGGGAAAATCAGGAGAGATGGCATCCATCCCACTTTGGATCACACAGGCCAAATTTATTGAACCTCTCAAAACATGACTATTCAGGGTTGAGACCAGGAAGCAGAGTTGCAGTCTTACATGCCTCTCTGCAGCTTCTCTCCTTCTGTCATCCCCCCAAAACCCTCATCCTCATAGAAACTGTCTGCCCCCAGACACCCCCCCCCCCCCCAAAAAAAAAACTATTTAAGCATAAAATTTCACAGAGAAATCCTCAACTGCACCAAACAGTGAATGAGTTAAATGTTTTTGTGGATTATTTAACATTAGGTCTCTTTCTTCTAACCCTGTTAAAGTAAATGAGTTCATAATTGATAATTAACTTATTACTTAACTTCTTCCCCTAGGCAATATCTTTTGCAAATTTAGTATTAATTTCCACTGATCCGTGGATGACATCCAACTCTATTTATCCACTAATCCTACTCTTCCTTCCCACCCTCCTCCCTCACCAGCTGTTTGTTTGAAATCAAATCCTGGTTCACCTCAAACTTTCTTAAATTAAACAGCGATAAAAATGAGTTGCTTCTTGTCGGAACAAAATCCACCTTATCCAAAGTTGGCAGTTTCTCCCTCACCATTGACAGCTCCTCAGTTTTCTCCTCCCCTCAGGTTAAGAGTCTGGGTGTCATCCTTCTACTCCCATATCAATAATATTACCCGGACTGCACACTTTCATCTTCAAAACATTAATCGCCTCCACCCCTCCCTCTCCCCCACATACTACCTCCATTCCATCCTTGTTCATAGTCTTGCTACTTCCTGTATTGATTACTATAATTCTGTTCTATTTGGCCTCCCTCTTAAAACCCTCCATAAGCTTCAAATGGTTCAAAATTTAGCCGCACGCATTATCACTAAAACCCCCTCATTTCACCACATCACCCCAGTCCTACAGCAACTTCACTGGCTCCCAGTTCAATTCTGAATTCAACTCAAAATTCTTCTGAATGCATTCAAAGCCATCCACATCCTAGCCCCTCCCTATCTATCTGATCTTCTCATCACCTCCTCCCGCTTCCTTCGTTCTTCTTCTTCCATCTGCCTTACTGTACCCCCTGCCCGCTTCAGCACCACGAGGAACAGAGCTTTTTCTTGCTCCGCTCCCTGACTGTGGAGCTCTCTCCTACCTGACATCTGTAACATTGACTCACTCAATGTCTTCAAAGCACAAATCAAAACTCACCTGTTTAAGCCGACTCACTTTAGTTCCCAGGTCAGTTGAATTTTATTTCTTTTTCCATGCTTTCATATGATTGTTGTTTTTATTTCTGTAGTGTCCTTGGGTGTTTTGAAAGGCGTTTACAGATAAAATATATTATTATTATCATAATGATTCATTTAAACTAACATATTCATGTTAGTTTAAATGAATCAACACCCCCGAGTCACAGTAACTGTCAGAATGCTCGAAGCACAGGTCGAGGAGGAGGATTAGCTGCAATCTTCAATTCCAGCTTATTAATTAATAAAAGACCCAGACAAAGTTTTCATTCTTTTGAAAGCCTGACTCTTAGTCTTGTCCATCCTAATTAGGAAAATCAAAAACCTGTTTTATTTGTTATTATCTATCGTCCACCTGGTCCTACTCAGAGTTTCTGTCTGATTTCTCAGACTTTTTATCTGATTTAGTGCTCAGTTCAGATAAAATAATTATAGTGGGTGATTTTAACATCCATGTAGATGCTGAGAATGACAGCCTCAACACTGCATTTAATCTATTGTTAGATTCAATTGGCTTCTCTCAAAATGTAAAGGAGCCCACCCACCACTTTAATCATACTCTGGATCTTGTCCTGACATATGGCATAGAAACTGAAGACTTAACAGTATTCACCGGAACACCCCCCACCCCCCAGCCAGGCTGACAAAGAGTCAGAGCTCTGTAGAGCCGAGTATTCCTTTCACTTTAACTAGTAGTGACTTCATGGATTTCTTTACAAATAAAATTTTAGACATTAGAGAAAAAATTATTCATAACCATCTCAAAGATTATTCTTCATGTTCGGCTGCTTTCAGCACTGCTGGTATTTTTTTGACTCTTTTGCTCCAGTTGATCTTTCTGAGTTAACTTCAATAGTTACTTCCTCCAAACCAGCAACATGTTTGTTAGATCCCATTCCTACTAGACTGTTCAAAGAAGTCTTTCCAATTATTGATGCTTCAATCTTAAAAATGATCAATCTGTCTTTATTGGTTGGCTGTGTACCACAGGCCTTCAAGGTAGCTGTAATTAATTCAATTCAATTCAATTTTATTTATATAGCGCCAAATCACAACAAACTGTCGCCTCAAGGCGCTTTGTATTGTGGGTAAAGACCCTACAATAATACAGAGAAAACCCAACAGTCAAAACACCCCCTATGAGCAGCACTTGGTGACAGTGGAAAGGAAAAACTCCCTTTTAACAGGAAGAAACCTCCAGCAGAACCAGGCTCAGGGAGGGGCAGTCATCTGCCGCTACTTAAAAAGCCATCACTGACCCAGCTGTCTTAGCTAATTATAGGCCAATCTCCAACCTTCCTTTTCTCTCAAAGACTCTTGAAAGAGTAGTTGTAAAACAGCTAACTGATCATCTGCAGAGGAACGGTTTATTTGAAGAGTTTCAGTCAGGTTTCAGAATTCATCACAGTACAGAAACAGCATTAGTGAAGGTTACCAATGATCTTCTTACAGCCTCTGACAGTGGACTCATCTCTGTACTTGTCCTGTTGGACCTCAGCGCAGCTTTGATACTGTTGACTATAACCCCACGCAGTAATTGCAGTCCTTGTGGCTTGCATTAACCCAACATGTTTTGACATTTCTTGAGTGTTGGACGTCAGGTTACATCATAGTTTAAAATATAGGGTAAGTCAACCAGCAATGAATGGCCTGGTCCTGGAAATAGCCCAACTAGTAGTGAGTCTTTATCCCCAAGAGGGGGATCAGTAAGTAGTGTCAACTCAAATACAGAGAGGAGTCTAGTAAGTGAGCTGCAGAAGTGAAATAGAGTGAAAGAGGAGCCACAGAGGATATAATCAGAAGGCACAGAAAGTGAAGAGGGTACAGCAAAACGACTTTTCCACCAGTACCTACTAGGCTAAGCTTGACTCAGTTTGGTTTTTAGGGTTTTTCATTGGGTGGTAGCACCTGGTACCAGGTACCATTTTAGTAACTACTCAGCTGTGGTTTAATGTGATCTGAGTCAATTAAAAAAAAATGACATTAACAGAATCGTGCCACTGATTGGCCAGGGAGTGACGTCATTAGATGAGTCATGAGAGCCACTCCTTCACAAGAATCACATTCACTGTTTTTGAAACCCAGCAACAAGGGAAATGGCTACATACTAACCAACGCAGACATTGTTGTGCTTGGTGGCTGACGACAGAATCCAGAGGGAACTAGACAGGGAGCTGTTTGTGTCTCATACAAATTACGTCACTGGACTTTTGGGCCACCTTGCTGAGGTGGTATTATATTGTAATGGAAAACAAATGAAACCAAGTAGAATAGAGTTGAGTTGAGATGAGTTGAGCTGAGCCAAGTAGGTACTAGTGGAAAAGGGGCATAAGTGGCTTAGAAGGTAAAGATGAAACAGGAGAGGAATCAGAATCAGGGAAAGGATCATCAGACTTATAGGAGGGGAGGAACAGGGTGAATTGAAAAGTTAAACTGGCAATTTTACATTACTAATAAGTCTACTTTGTGTATGTAGTGAAGTGCAGAAATTAATGACTAAACATGACAAGAAGCAGGAATGGTTACATGACTGCTTATCAGCGACAGTCCGTGCAGTAGAGAAGGGAAAGTTTCCCATGAGGCAAACTATTATCCTCGCATATATGAAAGCTCACACATATGGCTTAATGGCTGTCTCTTACACTAGTGGAGTGAAGATAAATGAAAATTCAAATGAAGATGAGATTTTGAGATTTTGGGTTTGTCTAACACTGCATCCTGCACTGGCACAGCAACTACTTGTCATTTTATTCATGTATAATTATAGTAGTATTTAGAGCTTGCTTAAATATATGTTGCCAAATAAAAACAGCTCATGCAATTAATTTAAGTGTAAACTATTTTGATTGATGATACTTTTACTTGACTAATTTTTTTATGTTATTCCTTTGACGTTTGATGTGGTACCTCTGTGCACCTCAGGGGGGAAATTAGTTTGTTTCTTTGTTTTTTGTTGGAATGCTCTGCAATGGAAAAATATACTCTGTTTGGCCCATGCCCATATACTGCACTGGTTTGACCTATATACTCAAGATAACACTTTAAGGGGCTGCAGGCTTTGTACTTTATGCTACCTTGTCTAGATTTTACTTTAGTCTGCGCCTGCACACCCTTGCACTGATTGGCTGTGACAGTTTTGGCTCAGAAATTGTTAATCCTAGCAGTGTTGTTTGTGTTTTTTTGATAATTTGGCAGGATTATTTGGCAGCTTATTTAGAGTGTAAATAGCTGCAAAAGGGTTTATCCCACTGGCTGCCAAAGATCTGGGAAGGTGGCCAGTGTAATAAAACAATTGCTGACAGCAGTTGGAAAGCTGCCAAAAGGTCCGGGAAGAAGGACAATGAACTAGAGAAGCTGCCAAGTACCTGTGTTACTAGTGTCAATTTCATGAGGGAAAATAAAATCTTGTAACTTCACACAATAATAAAAGTAAGGCATGAGTAAGCCACAGTTTGAAATATAAGTCTTTATATATATATCTATATATATATATATATATATATATATATATATATGGATAAAAATTGGAAATAATTGTTTAAAACAGTTACATTAAAATCAAGATTTAGAAGTTATATACAAAAACAGAGGGGCTGCTGGTCCCGCTCCTAATATAGACGCCCAGCAGAAACCCCAGTCAGTCTTATCTTTGTCTTGTTGGCTTTTTGGCCTCCACATCCTTATAGTGCACACCCAGAGGGAGCGTTGTGTTTTTTTGTGTTGTGTTGAACTTGTATGCCCAGTAAATGGCTTGCATCGACCTCCGCTCTTTTCCAGTGATTTTTCCAAGGTTTTTGGTCCAAATAGGTTTTAAAAAGCCTGATTTTACTTGGTATCAGCCTGACATTGTTCTGCAAATTCTTAAAACGTATCACCCAACACTGTCACTATCAGTGATCATGCACTAGTGTCTGTCTCTTTGACACAGAAAATAGTCACACCCTCAATTAGAACTCAATATATAATATATCATTACTTAAGATTTTTTCAAAAAGGAGGGTGCAAGGTACTTACAAAATAATGAACAGCCCAGAATATCACAATGGGTTCTGTGGGAAGCAGGGAAGGCAGGAATGTGGGACAAAATATTATCTTACTGTTAACAAACAAAAATAAAGAAAAAACACTTGTGTTAGAACTACAACAAAAAATTGTAATCGTCACAAGAACATATAATTAGCACCTGCTAGTAACTGAAACATGGCAGTGAATCAGAAACATTCCTCAGTAACCAGATATGCACACTAATAAATGTAATCGACTACGGTTCCATTAACATATTAGGAACCACGGTTTTCTCTTTAGATGCAGAGAAAGCATTTAACAGTTAACAGGAAATTTCTATTAGCAGTTCTACACAAATTTGGTTTGGGTCCATTGAAACACTATACAGCTCTCCAAAAGCATGTGTTGGCATAAGCAATCTTACTTCCCAAAGCTTCAGTCTGCAGAGGGGCACCAGGCAGGGCTGCCCACGCTCCCCTCACTTTTTGTCATCTTCATTGAGCTGCTAGCAGCAGTGCTCAGACATATAGGTGCAGCAGTTGGGGACCATTTGTGTTTTTCTACTTGTGCTCTCTCCTCTTATTCTCATCTCCTATTTTCTCCACCCTTTACTCTTCTGCCTGTCAGCTATGGCTTTGCCATATTAACCATGTGAATAATAATATCCATCCATTCTCTCTCATTATCCTTGACAGCCATTCACACTCACATTATACCTATGGGCAATTTAGAATCACCCAGAGAAAATACACACACCCAGGCCAAGGTGGATTCAAACCCAGACCTTCTAGCTGTGAGGCAACCGTGCTAACAACCATGCCACCATGCTGCCATGAACTATACTTGAGTAAAGAAAGAAAGAAAAAAAGAAGAGCCTATGGAAAATTTATAGAGCTCGTCTTGAAAAAGCAAATATGTAAATTCAGTGAATTCAGATCATGATTCTTATTGCAAAAGCTGCCAGACAAGACAGGCTTAAAAAATACAGTAATACAATAAATACAAGGTATTTTTACAGCCCAAATGAAGATCTTCTAAATGAGTGCAATACTATTTCCTCACCATCTTGTGTGACAGTTACGGGGTGGCTCAGCAGGTAGAGCAGTTCACCTACTGATCGGAAGGTCAGCGGTTCGATTCCTGCAGGCTGCATTGGGCAAGATACTTAACCCCAAGTTGCTCTCCGATGCAGCTGTTGGAGTGTGAATGTTAGATAATTAAAGCTTAGTTACTCATGGAAGTGCTTGTATGAATGGGTAAACGTGTTGTATAAGTGCTTTGAGTTCTCAGACTGAGTAGAAAAGTGCTATAGAAGAGCTAGTCCATTTACTTAAAGGTGTGTATTTGAAAGTCTAGTCTCTCTGACTTGTGCCTTCCTTTTGAGAGGAGTCACAGTATCCAGGGTCACACACAGTGAATATACAGTATTCACTGTTCTTCATCCTCTTCTTTCTCAGGTATCTGCTGCCTGAGGTACTCACTAAGCACATGATCCTTTGTGGCCATCTTCCTGATGTATTCCAGGATCTTTCTTGTTTCATCTAGGACAGTGGTTCTGACACTCATTAGTCCTCAGCCTCCTTCCTTCAGCTTAGCGTACAGTCTCAGGGTGCTGGATTTGGGGTGAAACCCTCCATGCATGGTAAGGAGCTTTCTTGTCTTAACATTAGTGGCTTCCATCTCCTCCTTTGACCAGCGTATTATCCCAGCAGGGTATCTGATAACTGGCAGGGCGTAGGTGTTTATTGCCTGGATCTTGTTCTTTACATTGTTACATTCCGATGTCATTGCTGTAGATCCTGGTGGTGTGGATCAGTTCATTGAAGTCTCATTCACTCCTGGCATACAGGTTGATGTCCTCCATGTAGAGGAGGTGACTGATGCTTGCTCTATTCTGTAGTCGGTATCCGTAGCCAGTCTTGTCGATAATCTGGCCAAGGGGGTTCAGGACTATGTACAACAGCAGTGGGACTGAGCTTCTCCTTCGTAAATCCTGCACTTGATGTTGACTTGTGCAGTTGGCTTGAAGTTGGCCTCTTGTGTTGTTCTCCACATTCCCATTGAGTTCCTGATGAAGGGTCCTGTTGATCTTATTCAGTTCTAGGCATTCCAGGATCCATGTGTGCAGCATCGAGTCATAGGCTTTCTTGTAGTCAATCCAGGCGGTGCACAGGTTGGTCAGTCTGGTCTTACACTCACAGGTGATTGCTCTATCTACAAGTAGCTGGTGTTTTGCTCCTCTGGTGTTGCTGCTAATTCCTTTCTAGGCCCCACTCATATATTTAACCATGTGCCATTTCTTATGGGCTATGATGCCTGACAGCAGTTTCCATGTTGTACTGAGGCAGGTTATGGGCCAGTAGTTGGATAGAACTGGTCCATTCTGGGTGTCCTTAGGGATCAGGACTGTCTGGCCTTCAGTCAGCCATTCTGGGTGTGTCCTAGCCTCTAGCAGCTGGTTCATTTGTGCTGCCAGGCTGCATAAAGTGCAGTTAGCTTCTTTAGCCAGTAGGTGTGGATGATGTCAGAGCCTGGTGCTGTCCAGCTCTTCATATGTGAGACTCTTTCTTGAATGTCTGCCACTGTGATGATTACTGGATCCTGCTCAGGGACATATACAGCTATGTACAGCTGTTATAGTAAGGTAAGTAATATTTATATTTTTTGTTTTTATTTTATTTTTTAGCATGATATTTAGACATAGTTTTGCTGTTTGGTTGGGCTGTTGCACCAAAACAACCTGGTTAGGTCTAGAAAATTAGTATGAAAATACATCTCCATTTTCATAGAATTTAAAATTTGACAGCACATATCAAAGAACAATCACAGCCCACTCTTTTCTTTGTATATTAAGTTTTTAAAAACCTTAGGACTGTAACCTTTACATATCAGCAGACATAAATATGCAGAAAAACAGAGTAGTAAAAACAGAGAAATATTTCTCCTTTAAATAGGCAACATTTCACAGACTGCAAATACGAGCTCTTACAAAAAAGTAAATCCTATGGCAGAAGTTTCCTCTCTGTTTCCAGCTGTCACACCTCATAAGATATGCTTGCTTCCTGTCACCTGTTCTCCATCCCACAAGCCTCTCTGCTAAATGAGAGTCAACAGGTTTTTATGGCCTTACACGAAAATGTGCAAACAGTGAGACACCACAGCGGCTGGGATAAAACAGTCTATTTGTTACTTTTCTGCCTTTCTCATTTAGGCTGCTTTCAGAAGGGCTTGGATGCAGGCAGGTGTGTGCTTTATGTGTCTGATTGACACCTGAGCCAGGGCTCTGACACAGATGCTGGATTCCCTCTGCACCTGCACTAATAAAACAACAAGACGCTCTCTGTCGCTTTGAGAAACAAACAGGGGAACTGGACGATGCTGCTGGCAAGCGTTGGGCATTGCACACTAACTTTTTCTGACAGGAGACAACAGTTTAAAATAGGTTTATCAGAGAAAGAAAACAGAGGGACTATAGACCAAACAGAACACTTAGGGACACATTTTGCTCCAAAAATAAATAAATAAATCCAATATACTGTGAGAAGAGGGGGAAAGATGTGATTGACACATTACTGCAGGAATGTGGTCAAGATTTTTTGTGTCTCTAAATTTCTTCCAGAGGAAGGAAAAGAAGGTCATGCTAATCAAGAGCAGGACAAACACCTAGCCAATTCTTCTCACTGTCTCTCAGATGGCCAACCAAAATATTACTGGCCAGGTTTTACCCCCCTGCCTCATTTGTACCAACACGTGTGTTATTTCTTTTTGGCCTGCTTCAGGGAGGGTCGAGGTGAGCTTCATGAGCTGCTGTGAAACTATCAAGTAATGAACAGGAGTTATATAGGTCTCAGCTGTTTTACGACTTGGCCACACTGTAGTTTAAACCAAAGATTTGTGGCAGTACATTAGATTTACAACAATTTGAGTGTTTTTGTGCAGTTCATTTTCTTCTAACTTTACATTAATAGTGTTTTCCTGCCACACATTTCTCAGGTTCTTGTTACAAAAAGAATGACTCTGACTCTGTGTAATATTGCTGTTATATTCAGAAAGACTTATGGTCCCATATGCTAGCACCTCAGTGGCCGCTGCAGGGTTGTAAGCTGCATGCCAAATATACACACAATGGATACAAATGGTCACACAATCTGAATAAAACAACAGTTGGCTAGAACTGCTACCAGATGTACCAATCACGTAATCCTGTCATTATATGTTACGTGTACCCTCAGGCTGCAATCTTTCTGTCCATGTTTCGCGTGTCAAAGAGACAATAAGCTTAGGTGTCAGATTAGCTCACGCTGTGAGCAGGCAGGCTGAGGGCTGAAAGTCAGTGACCCAAGTCAAGTCCAGCCTGTCGCCCTTTGCTGTATATCCTCCCCTGCTCTTTCTCCTTACTTTCCTGTCTGCTCTTCATTGTTGCACCACCCAATAAAGGCAAAAAAGAGCGACAATGATCTTGCCATTCTGCAAAATAATGACAGCAGCCACTGCTGACCTGGGCATTTGACCCCACAAATCATAGAAATATGGTGTCAAACCAGATACTTACTCTGGATGGCATTACTTTGGCCTCCAGTAACACTGTGAGAAATCTTGGAGTCATTTTTGACCAGGATATGTCCTTCAATGCACATATTAAACAAATATGTAGGACCGCTTTTTTGCATTTGTGCAATATTTCTAAAATTAGAAACATCCTTTCTCAGAGTGATGCTGAAAAGCTCATTCATGCATTTATTACTTCTAGGCTGGACTATTGTAATTCATTATTATCAGGCTGTCCTAAAAGCTCCCTGAAAAGCCTTCAGCTGATCCAAAATGCTGCAGCTAGAGTACTGACAGGGACTAGAAAGAGAGAGCAGATTTCTCCCATATTGGCTTCTCTTCATTGGCTCCCTGTTAAATCTAGAATAGAATTTAAAATCCTTCTCCTCACATACAAGGTCTTTAATAATCAGGCACCATCTTATCTCAAAGACCTCATAGTACCATATCACCCCAACAGAGCACTTCTCTCTCAGACTGCTGGCTTACTTGTGGTTCCTAGGATACTTAAGAGTAGAATGGGAGGCAGAGCCTTCAGCTTTCAGGCCCCTCTTCTGTGGAACCAGCTTCCAGCTTGGATTCAGGAGACAGACACCCTCTCTATTTTTAAGGTTGTTGCCTTCTTAAGTGCTGAAGAGATTCCTCAGTCACCACTAGATCATAGCATCTACTGTGGTATAGTCCAGCTCCATGTTCTGTTCTGCTGCTCTGTCAGAAACCTATTTCTATTTTTTATTTATATATTTAAAAAACAAACAAAAGAAACCTGTTTCTTATTGCTAACCTTCCTTTCTCCATGCAGACTGACCACCATGCCGAGGACCCACTCTCATGGAAGAGGATTAAGTGTGTGTTCTTGCCTGTGGGCCCCACTTCTGTCATGGTCCTGGGCCGGTGGCCCAGTGTTTTGGTTTCTATTTGTGAAGTTCTGTTCTATTTCTAGTTTTGGTTATAGTTTAGTATTTGAATCTTAGTTTCTTTGTTTTCTGTTTTTCATGTTCTGGTTTTAGATAAGATAAGATAAGATAGTGAGATAAGATAAGATAGTGTTTATTTGTCACATGCACAGTTATACACAGTACAATGCACAGTGAAATGTATTTTGTACCTGCAACCTAATAAACACACACATATAAATAAGAAGAATAAAAATAAAAAAAAGTAATTCACACTATACACTATACTCTATATACTATACACTATACACACTTTTTAAATTATAATATTTACACTGTGCAATAATGGTCCAGTTAGGGCTCAGAGTTGAGCAGACGGATGGCTTGTGGGTAAAAACTCTTCTTCAACCTTTCAGTCTTAGCCCTCAGGCAGCGGTAACGCCGGCCTGATGGGAGCAGGGAGAAGAGAGAGTGTCCGGGGTGGCTGGGCTGTTTTAGGATCTTCATGGCCCTCAGCCTGCACTGCTTGGTGTAAATGTCCTGCAGGTTGGGGAGGGTGGTTCTGATGGTCCGTTCAGCTGAACGAACCACCCTTTTTAGGGCCATGAAGTCCTGCTTGGTGCAGTTTCCCATCCAGGTAGTGATGCTCCCACGCATGATGCTCTCGATGGTGCAGGTGTAAAAGTTCCTGCGCACCTTGAGTGGGAGCTTGAAGTCTCTCAGCCGCCTGAGGAGGTAGAGACGCTGTCTGGCCTTCTTCACAGTGATGTTTATGTGATGAGTCCAGGACAGGTCCTGTGAGATGGTCACTCCCAGGTATTTGAAGGTGTCCACTCTTTCCACCTCAGCACCACTGATGACAAGTGGATGGTAGTCCCTCTGCTGCTTCCTGCTGAAGTCCACGATCAGTTCCTTTGTTTTGCTGACGTTGAGCAGGAGGTGGTTCTCCTGGCACCAGTTCTCCAGGCGGGAGACCTCTCTCCTGTAGGCTGTCTCCTCATTGTGAGAGATTAGTCCCACAACAGCAGTGTCGTCAGCAAACTTGATGATGACGTTGGACTCTGACGTGGCCTCGCAGTCATGGGTGTACAGTGAGTACAGCAGAGGGCTGAGCACACAGCCTTGGGGGGATCCAGTGTTGAGGGTGAGGGAGGATGAGGTGAGGTGACCCACTCGTACCACCTGTGGTCTGCTGGTCAGGAAGCTGTGAACCCACCTGCACAGGGATGGGCCCAGGCCCAGGTCCAGCAGCTTAGAGACCAGCCTGGAGGGAACTATGGTGTTGAATGCTGAGCTGTAATCTACAAACAGCACTCTCACATAGTTCCCCTTACCAGTGTCTATGTGTGAAAGGGTCTTGTGGAGGAGGAAGGATATGGCATCATCTGTGGATCTGTCTGGCCGGTATGCAAACTGTAGTGGGTCGAAGGTGGTGGGCAGTGAGGAGGTGATGAATGTCTTGATGAGTCTCTCAAAACACTTCATCACCACAGAGGTGAGCGCTATGGGCCTGAAGTCATTGGGGCTGCTGGGGTGTGGTTTCTTTGGGACAGGGACTATGATGGACTTTTTAAAGCAGGTGGGAATCACACACAGTTTCAGTGAGAGGTTGAATATCACTGTAAACACAGGTGCCAGCTGGTCAGCGCAGGTCTTAAGGACACGTCCACTAATACCGTCTGGTCCAGCCGCTTTCCTGGTGTTTACACGTCTAAACGCCCTCCTCACGTCGCGCTCCGTCACAGTGAGTGTCTCCGCCCCTCCGGCCGGGAGCGCAGCGGGCTGTCGGCTTCCCGACTCAAAGCGCGCAAAGAAGATGTTGAGTTCATCAGCCAGAGAAGCGTCGGCACTCACCGGGGGTGTGTGTGGTGCTTTGTAGTCCGTGATGGTGCGTAGTCCCTGCCACAGTCCCCTGGGGTCAGACTGTTGTAGTTGCTGTTCCAGTCTGCGGCCGTAGCGATGTTTTGCCTCTTTCACCGCTCTGCGGACGTTGTATGATGCAACCTTGTAGTCCTCCATGTTCCCAGAGGCGAGGCCGGAGTTGTAGGCAACGGTGCGGGACCTCAGGGCGTCGCGGACAGATTTATCCACCCACGGCTTCTGGTTGGGAAAAGTCCTGATGGTCCTCCTAAGTGAAGTGTCTTCAACAACTTTCCCAATAAATCCCACAACAGTTTCCGTAAACTCCTCGATGTCTCCGCCCGCGCTGCTGCGAAACATGTCCCAGTCGGTTGAATCCAACGCACCCTGCAGAGCGGCCTCTGTTTGATCAGACCACCGTGTCACTTCTCTCACAGCAGGGGGTTCCTGCCTGAGCCGTTGTTTGTATTTCGGCATGTTTTCCCTATACTCCCGTGTCTGTGTGTAAGTCATGACCCTCTTGTATTTAGGTTCCCTTTGGTTTAGTTCTGTTTCTTAGTGTCTCTCCTTTGTCCCAGGTCTGGTTTAGTTGGTCATGTTCACTCCCTTTGTCAGTCTGTTAAGTCAGCATGTTTTTGGTTAGGTCAGTTCCTGTTTTATTTTGACAGTCTTGTGTTCCTTGTGCTTTGTGTTTAGTTTTGCTTCCCCTTTGTCATTAGTCTCATTTGGTTCACCTGTCATCCCCTGTTGTTTCCACTTGCCCTAATTCCCTTGTGTGTATTTAAGCCCTGAGTCTTCCTTTGTTCATTGTTGCGTCGTCGTCATTGTTTCACCCTAGTGTTCCCCTCCTAGCTGTGTGTTTTGGTTTTTGGTTTCTCCCAGGCTTCTAGTTTGTTCCTGCCCTGGTGGAGATTTAGAGTTTTGTATTTTTTGTATTTTTTGAAATAAAGTTGTTTTTAGTTTACATCTGCGTCAGTCCTGCACTTGGGTCCTTTCCCTCCGCACACAGCCCCTCATCGTGACAGAACGACGCAACCACCATGGACCCAGCGGACTACCACTTTTTCGAGCCCGACGTGTGTGAGCCGTGGCTCGCTTCTGAATGCGATTCACGGTACGTGGGCACTCGCCTGGCCCTGGGAGGGCCCGGCTGGAGGAAGAAACCTCAGCGTCGCCGCCTCCCACCTCTGTCTCAAGCTTCCTCACAGCAGCTGCCTGCCATGACAGCTACCACCTCTCCCTCTGCCATTACAGAGATAGGTGTGGGTGGCTATTTCTCCTCCCCTTCGCAACGGAAGACGCCACTCACACCACCCCCACTAACCTGCTCTTCGCCCGCCGCGTTCTTGGCTCAGATGTGGGACGTGGACAAAGAGCCTAACACCACCGCGCTTCCTGTTTACACAGGCAGGAGGAAGCGCGGCTCTCGGCGGCGAAATTGTCAGCCTTCGCCTGCCGCAGCTATGGACTCTGTTCAACCCCAGCTCACCCCTGTTTCCCCTGCCAGACCACCAGTTAACCAGCTTCCTGTGAGTAAACATGCCCCTTTGTTGCATGAAGAGCCTTCGTGGGAAAATAAGGGCTATTCGTGTTTCGTGTCTCCACAAGGAGAATGTTATTGTTATAAGGACAGTGTGGAGATACTGGACTCTCCTTTGCTAGTGGAAGCCTACGACTCCATAAAGAGTGATCAGATGTCAAGTGGCTTTGTACAACTGAACCATACTTTTCCTGCATTCAAGCCTGATACTGGTAAAGACCTCTTGTCTTCTTCTGCTGAGACTGCTTTTGTTTGTGAGACTCCTACAACCCATCCTGCAAGATTCGAGTTATCCAAGACCATTTCCAACAATATAACCACTGTGAGAACTGAGTTTGTGGAGCCAGCTAATAGTGTCAGTTTGCATTCTTCTGATAGTCTAAAACAGGACCTTTCGGATTATGTTTCTGAACTATGTGAACAGTGGCTCAGACAACCCAGTGAGGGAAACAGGAAAGCCACTGTGCATTGTTTAAACAGTTTAGTGTCAGGTTTTCCCTGGCTTCTGGACTCCTTGCCTATTTTTGTTAAAGACTTTGTTAGTGAAATAATTCCCTCTGTGGTTAAAGTATCGACATCTGAAGAGACTGTTAGACACCCAGAACCTGCACCCATTCCTGCTCCTTGGGTGAGGAGCACCCAGCCCTCGTCTTCAGTTAGCACTTCAGAGCCCTTAGCTCCCTCTGCTCACTCTGCTCACTCTGCTCACTCTGCTCACTCTGCTCACTCAGCTCACTCAGCTCCCTCTGCTCCCTCTGCTCACTCAGCTCACTCAGCTCCCTCTGCTCACTCAGCTCACCTTGCTCCAGCTCCCTTAGCCCCAGCTCCTTTACCCCAGCTCCCTCCGCTCACCTTGCATCAGAGCCTTCAGCTCCTGCATCAGCCGCCTCAGAGCCTTCAGCTCCCTCTGCTCCCTCTGCTCGCCCTGCTCACCCTGCATCGGAGCCTTCAGCTCCCTCTGCTCGCCCTGCTCACCCTGCATCGGAGCCTTCAGCTCCCTCTGCTCGCCCTGCTCCCCTAGCTCCAGCTCCCTCTGCTCGCCCTGCTCCCCTAGCTCCAGCTCCCTCTGCTCGCCCTGCTCCCTTAGCTCCAGCTTCCCCTGCACCCGTACCTGTTCCGCGGGTGGGGGCAGCCACGGACGGGCTGACCTCTGCACCCGTTCCTGTTCCGCGGGTGGGGGCAGCCACGGACGGGCTGACCTCTGCACCCGTTCCTGTTCCTCGGGTGGGGGCAGCTAGGTCCAAGCCTTTGTATCAGTTTTCAGCGTTAGCTGCAGCAGCAGGGACTCAGTCAGCCTCTGTGGCTCTCCCTCTATCCCAGTCAGCTGTAGCTCCAGCCTCCGCTCTATCCCAGTCAGCTGTAGCTCCAGCCTCCGCTCTATCCCAGTCAGCTGTAGCTCCAGCCTCCGCTCTATCCCAGTCAGCTGTAGCTCCAGCCTCCGCTCTATCCCAGTCAGCTGTAGCTCCAGCCTCCGCTCTATCCCAGTCAGCTGTAGCTCCAGCCTCCGCTCTCCCCAGCTCTCAGTCAACCCCTGTAGCTCTGCCTCGCACTCAGTCAGCTCTTTTAGTTATGGTTACCCCTGCAGCCTCAGTCCCAGTCCCTTTGGTCCCAGCTCCCTCAGCATCAGCTTCAGTTCCTTTAGCGCCCCCAGCTCCACTTCCCTTAGCTTCGGTCCCTTCAGTTTTGGTTCCTTTAGTCCCCTCACTCCCTCCTATCACCTCAGCTCCTTCCCCTTCGGTCCCTTTGGTCACTCCCTTAGTTCCCTCCTCTGCTCCGCCTCAGCCTGCACCTGCACTTCATCTGTCTTCACCACCACCATCAGACTCACCCGATCCATCTGCAAAGCAGCCCCAGTCATCGGAGGAGATGGCTGCGTGCCCTGCAATGCAGCCAGGGAGTCTCGCTCAGTCCGAGCCGCCGGAGAGTCCTGAGGGTCCTGCGCCAGAGCCCGTGCGTCCCGCTCAGTCCGAGCGTCCTGAGAGTCCTGAGGGTCCTGCGCCAGAGCCCGTGCGTCCCGCTCAGTCCGAGCGTCCTGAGAGTCCTGAGGGTCCTGCGCCAGAGCCCGTGCGTCCCGCTCAGTCCGAGCGTCCGGAGGGTTCCGCTCAGCCCGAGCGCCATGAGCCAGAGGGTCCTGCACCAGAGCCTGTGTGCTGCTCAGCCAGAACCCGTGCTGGAAAGTCACGCTCTGTCCGAGCCTCCTGTCCTGTCTTGTCGCCGCGGCTGGGAGCGCGGTCGGCCTCCTGCTCGTCTTCGTCGCCGCGGCTGGGAGCGCGGTCGGCCTCCTGCTCGTCTTCGTCGCCGCGGCTGGGAGCGTGGTTGGCCTCCTGCTCGTCTTCGTCCTCGTCGCCGCCGCTGGGAGCGCGGTCGGCCTCCTGCTCGTCTTCGTCCTCGTCGCCGCCGCTGGGAGCGCGGTCGGCCTCCTGCTCGCCTTCGTCCTCGTCGCCGCCGCTGGGAGCGCGGTCGGCCTCCTGCTCGCCTTCGTCCTCGTCGCCGCCGCTGGGAGCGCGGTCGGCCTCCTGCTCGCCTTCGTCCTCGTCGCCGCCGCTGGGAGCGCGGTCGGCCTCCAGACTTGTGTTTTCTTTTGTTTGGACTTTTTTCCAGCCGTGTGCTGCCGCCTTCTGTTCCGTTCCTGGTTTGTTTTTTGGACATTGTTGCTCCTTGGGATTTTGTTTTGTTTTTGTCTCGAGCCCTCCGTCCTGGTCCCCCGCCGCCCGCCCAGGTCTGGCTTTTGTTTTCGTGTTTTGGGCCGTCTGGAGCCGGCCCTTGAGGGGGGGGGTACTGTCATGGTCCTGGGCCGGTGGCCCAGTGTTTTGGTTTCTATTTGTGAAGTTCTGTTCTATTTCTAGTTTTGGTTATAGTTTAGTATTTGAATCTTAGTTTCTTTGTTTTCTGTTTTTCATTGTTCTGGTTTTCCCTATACTCCCGTGTGTGTGTGTAAGTCATGACCCTCTTGTATTTAGGTTCCCTTTGGTTTAGTTCTGTTTCTTAGTGTCTCTCCTTTGTCCCAGGTCTGGTTTAGTTGGTCATGTTCACTCCCTTTGTCAGTCTGTTAAGTCAGCATGTTTTTGGTTAGGTCAGTTCCTGTTTTATTTTGACAGTCTTGTGTTCCTTGTGCTTTGTGTTTAGTTTTGCTTCCCCTTTGTCATTAGTCTCATTTGGTTCACCTGTCATCCCCTGTTGTTTCCACTTGCCCTAATTCCCTTGTGTGTATTTAAGCCCTGAGTCTTCCTTTGTTCATTGTTGCGTCGTCGTCATTGTTTCACCCTAGTGTTCCCCTCCTAGCTGTGTGTTTTGGTTTTTGGTTTCTCCCAGGCTTCTAGTTTGTTCCTGCCCTGGTGGAGATTTAGAGTTTTGTATTTTTTGTATTTTTTGAAATAAAGTTGTTTTTAGTTTACATCTGCGTCAGTCCTGCACTTGGGTCCTTTCCCTCCGCACACAGCCCCTCATCGTGACAACTTCAGCTTAAGCTCAGCCAGCAGTCCCAACAGCTCTGCTCTATTGCTGCCTGACTCATCATTCCACTCGCCACATCTTTGTTAAACTTTGATCCGTGTGTCCTGCATGTGAGTCCAGGTCTAGGCCGGTTTCATCACAGGCAGAATATCACCTTTTTTGTCTTTTTAACAACCGGTCATCTAATATATTTTTACATTAAGTTAGCCATTTTAAATTATATTTCTTTGATTTTGAAATATTTTGCTTATATTCTATATTATTTTTATTACCTCTGACAAGTCAAGTCAAGTCGAGTTTATTTATAAAGCACATTTAAAACAACGACGTTGACCAAAGTGCTGTACAAGATCTGTAACCCCAAGGACTATACTAAATAAAAATAAAAATATATAAATAAATAAATAAAATAATAAAATAAAAATAAATAAATAAAAACATTAAGAACAATAAATAACATAAGAAAATTAAAAATTAAAACGTTTAAAACAAGTACCATAAAAATACCATAAAACAATCATCTAAAAGGAGGTAGCACTGCAGCCAAATGCCAAGGAAAAGAAATGTGTTTTTAATAGAGATTTAAATGTGTGTATCGTCTGAGCTGTGCGGATATGGAGAGGTAGATCGTTCCATAGCTTTGGTGCTGCTGCTGCAAAAGCTCGATCACCTCTCTGTTTTAGTCTAGTTTTAGGCCTCTGTAAGAGCAGCTGGTTCGATGACCTCAGAGCTCTTACAGGGGTGTGACAGTGAAGCAGCTCAGACAGATACAAAGGTGCCAGTCCGTTTAAGGCTTTAAAAGTAAGCAATAAAATCTTAAAATCGATTCTAAAACGGACAGGGAGCCAGTGAAGGGATGACAGGACTGGGGTAATGTGTTCATGCTTTTTTAAACCGGTTAAAAGACGAGCTGCCGCATTCTGGACTACCTGCAGGCGGCGCACAGATGATTGATCTATGCCAAAGTACAGAGAATTACAGTAGTCCAGGCGGGAAGTAATAAAAGCATGAATAACTTTTTCCAGGTCCTGCTGTGGGAGATAAGGTTTTACCTTGACAATGACTCTGAGTTGGTAAAAACTGATTTTGGTAACAGCACTTACTTGCTTCTCCATTTTAAAACTACTATCTAAAATGACACCCAGATTTTTCACAGCATCACGACAGTGAGGAGCCAAATGACTCGGAGTGCCAGAGGAGTAGCTTGAGGGGTCAAATTTACCAAAGCATATGACCTCGGTTTTGCTTTCATTAAGATTTAGGAAATTGTTTCTCATCCAGGACTTGATGTCACTTAGACAGTTCAGCAGGGGTTCCCATGGATCTCTGCTGTTCAGTTTGATGGGCATATACACCTGGATGTCGTCAGCAAAACAGTGGAAACAAATATTATGTTTCCTAAAAATCGACCCTAGAGGCAACATATACAATGAGAAAAGAATTGGGCCCAGAATGGACCCCTGAGGCACTCCACAAGAAAGCTTTGCTGTGGTAGAAAAACAGTTTCCTAGATGGACAGAGAAACTTCTATCAGTAAGATAAGATCTGAACCAAGTCAGAACTGTGCCTTTAATGCCAATTTCATGTTCTAGGCGGGATAGAAGGATCTCGTGGTCCACAGTGTCAAAGGCAGCTGACAGATCTAGAAGTACTAAAACTGCAGGACTACCAGAGTCCACAGTTAAAAGCAGATCGTTAAAAACTCTTAAAAGAGCCGTCTCTGTGCTGTGACGCATTCTAAAACCTGACTGAAACTTTTCCCACATTCCATGTTCACTTAAAAATGCTTGAAGTTGCTTAAAAACAACTTTTTCAAGAACCTTGGATAAAAATGGTAATTTAGAAATTGGTCTGTAATTTGAAAGAACATCAGGGTCAAGGTTCTTCTTCTTGATTAGAGGCTGTACAACTGCATGTTTAAAGGCAGCTGGAACACAACCAGATGCAAGCGCACTGTTAATCAGAGCGAGGATAGTTGGTCCCACTGAATCAAAAGCCTCTTTAAAAAGGCGAGACGGAACACAGTCTGTGGGAGAGTTTACAGGTCTCATATTTTGAATCACCTCCTTTAGTGTGGAGAGTGTGACAGGCTCAAACTGCTCAAAGACAGCTCTGCTGGGAGGAGGTGCAGATGAGTCTGTTTCAGCCTGAGGTGATGAAGGCCTGAGGGCAGAAATTTTTTCCACAAAAAATTTCTTAAAGTTTTCGCACAGTGCAGGACAGACCTTGGCTTGGTTTACATTACAGCGAGGATCAGCGAGTGAATTAAAAACACTAAAAAGAAAATGAGGCCTGTGACTGTTACTTGAAACAATGTTAGAGAAATAAGCAGACTTTGCATATTTTACTGCTTTCTGGTATTTCAATAAACAGTTACGCAGGATCTCTAAGGAGACATGGAGCTTATCCTTTTTCCACCTTCTCTCAGCGCGTCTGCACTCACGTCTGAGAGCGCGGGTTGTCTCATCCAGCCAGGGCTGGGAGGAAGGTTTGGTCCGTTTGGTTGTAAAAGGGGCAATACAGTCCAGTACAGCAGTGCAAGCAGATATAAAAGAGTTAGTGAAGTCCTCGGTATTCAGGCTCAAGCAAAAATCCAAATTGCTTAAGTCAGAGTTTTTAAAAGCAGCTGCAAAATCAGCAGCGCATGAAGAGTTAACCAAGCGCACACGACGTGTAGAGGATACTCTATTTATCCCAGAGCTGGGGAGCGCTGCTGTAAATAAAACAGGAAAATGGTCCGATATACCACAGTCACGTATCCCTGTGATGCAGACTCTAAGTCCATAAGACAGCACCAGATCCAGTGTGTGACCTTTTTCATGAGTGGGACCACACACGAGTTGTGTTAAGTTAAAAGAGTCAATAAGCGAGGCAAATTCTTTAACCAGTGGACCACTCTCACAACACACATGAATATTAAAGTCGCCAACAATTAAAATACGGTCATATTTTAGTATGAGACCCGTCAGCAAGTCAGCAAAGTCACCGATGAAGTCCTTCGTGCACTTCGGTGGTCGGTAAATCACCGCGCAGAGCACCGAGGGGGAAGAGTTTATCTCCAACAGCTGCAGTTCAAAGCTGGCGTACAGGTCTGCCGAGACCTGACGACAGCGAAAACTGCATTTAAATATTGAAGCAAGTCCAGGTACAAGGAGGTTATGTACCTGGTAAAGTGTGCATGTGATGGCTCAAAGTTTTGAATGAATTCTGATAAAACTTTGTAGAGGTGTAGAATGGAGTTATGTTAACAATCCATTAAAATTTAGCTTACATCCATAAAGGGCTTATAAATTAGAAACTGATTCTTACAAATGTACTATATATTGTGACTGTACCTTACAAAGATTTAAAATGTCACTTTAGATTTGATTAGATTAAACTTTATTAATCCCCTTAGGAAGATTCCCTCAGGGAAATGAAAGAAAATGACCTTTGACCTCTCCTTCAAGGTCAATGATAAGAATAGAGCCATTTAAAACTACACTCCTGTCATAAGTTGGAAATGAGGATATGGGCAGCAGACCCAAATGCAAACTTTTAGGCAGAATGGCATAAACAGAAAATTGACCTTTATTTTGGTGGGGAAATAGTCTAAAAATCCAAAATGAGAAAAATGGAACTAAGAAACCGTAGAGGCTAATCTGAGGATCAGCTAGACTCAACTACAAATAGCAACTGAGAGATAAATACTAAAGAAAAACACAAAGAAAATTATAATAAATCCATAAACTCAAGACTCAAGACCATGACGGTTTCTTACTGCCATTGCTGACAGCTTATAGGCATCTAAGGAAATTTATGGGGGATTCTAAATATCATGTTAGTTTGGACCTCTGACCACTTCTTTAAGGTCAAATAAAGTCAGACTTTCATAAAATGTTTTAAAATTCTACTGCCTTTGGCAAAATTTAGGAAATGATGCTTGCATATGAGGATTCTAAATATCTCATTATCCAAATATTATGTGACATTTGATCTGCAGCTTGTAGATGTCAATATCCCACCCTCCACTCCTTTCACTCTTGAAGATCCCAAAATACTTCAACTTCTCCACTTGGGGGAGCAACTCATCCCTGAACTGGAGTGGGCACTCCATCCTTTTCTGACTGAGGACCATGGTCTGAGACTTCACACTTGGCTGTGAACCACTCCAGTGTGAGATGGACGCCACCACCTGATGAGGCCAACAGGACCACATCATCCACAAAAAGCAGAGATGCGGTTCTGAGGCCTGGGTGGCTGTAATTCAAGGAGGTAGAGCAGGTCACCTACCAATCGGAAGGTTGGCAGTTTGATTCCTGGCTGTTCCAGGCTGCATTCCAAAGTATCCTTGGGCAACATACTGAACCCCAAGTTGCTCTCCGACGCAAGCGCTGCAGTATGAATGTGTGTGAATGTTAGATAATAAAAGCACTTAGCTATGCATGGAAGTGCTTGTATGAATGGTGAATGTGTTGTATAAGCGCTTTGAGTGCTCAGATAAAGTAGAAAAGCACCATTCCACCACTTGGGCAAACCTGGTGGCAACCACCGAAAACAAGTCTGACTTGTTGCCAGCAATGTGTACCAAGCTGTTGCTGCAGTTGCACAGAGACCGAATGGCCCATAACTCTTGGCCAGACACTCCATACTCCTGCAGCTTTTCTTTCCAGCACCCGGGCATAGACCTTCCTGGGGAGTTTGAAAAGTGTGATCCCCATATAGTTGGCGCACACCCTCCGGTCCCCCTTCTCGAAGATGGAAACCACAACCTGAGTCTGCCAATCCAGTGGCAATTGCAGAGGCATGTCAACCAAGATAGTCCTGCAACATCCAGAGCCTTCTGGAACTTAGGGCAAATCTCACCCCTGTCACCGATGAGCAAATCTTCTCCCTCGTCCCCAAACTCTGCTACCACTACAGAAGGCATGTCAGTGGAGGACCTTGAAGTATTCCTTCCACTGCCCGACTATATCCTTCACTGAAGTCAGTATGTGAGTAGAGCACCACTTTTCCCTCCTGAGGCCCCTGATGTTTTGCAAGAACTGCTTCGAGGCCATCTGAAAGTATTTTTCCATGCTCTCACCACACCTGAGTTTTTGTTTCAGCCACAACCATAGCCACATTCCACTTGGCCTGCCAGTACCCATCAGCTGCCTCCGAAGTCCCACAGGTTAACCAAGCATAATAGGACTCCTTCTTCAGCTTGATGGCTCCCTTCACCAATGGTGTCCACCCTTTTCTCCTCTTCTCACCTGATTATCCAGAACATACGGCTGCAGATCTGATGATAGACTTACAAATTAAGCCTGTGACCTAGGGTGTCCTGAGGTCACATGCACTTATGGATATCCCTATATTCAAACATGGTGTTTGTTATGGACAAACTGTGATTTACACAGAAGTCCAATAACAGCATTTGGATTCAGATCAGGTAGGCTGTTCCTCTCATTATGCACCCCCAGGTCTCACTGTTAGAAAAAGGAGTCACTAGATGAAGTACCCTCAAGCGCCCCACCCAGCAACTCCAAGGAAGTTGGGTAATTTGAACTGTGGGTTGGCACATAAGTACAAACAGTCAGAACTCATTCTCCAGCCCAGCACAGGGCAATGAACCTCTCATGGACAGGTACAGGCTGCAAGCCAAAGGGATAAAAGGATATCCACCCCAGCCCGCAGACTCTAACCTAGGGAAATTCCAGACTGGAACGGAGTCCAGCCCCTTCCAGGAGGCTGGTTCCAGAGATCCCAGGCCATGGGTTGAGGTGAGCCTGATTATATCTAGCCAGTATCTCTCAACCTCACGCACTAGCTTGGGCTCCTTCCTCACCAGAGAGGTGATATTCCATGTCCCAATAGCCAGCCTCAATAAATGGGGATCAGTCTACCAGGGCCTCTGCCCTTGGCCACCCAACACACACTGCACCCAACCACTATGGTTTCCTCTGTGGGTGGTGGGCCTACAGGAGGGCAGGCGCATGTCTCTTCTTTGAGCTGTGCCTGGGCAGCCCCCATGAGCCTTGTTGCACTGTCCTTTCCAATAAGGTGTGGGCGTCACTCAAGCGGACAGTACAGTGGCGCAGCTGTTAGCACTGTTTACCCCA
Source organism: Archocentrus centrarchus (assembly GCF_007364275.1). Lineage (NCBI taxonomy): Eukaryota > Metazoa > Chordata > Actinopteri > Cichliformes > Cichlidae > Archocentrus > Archocentrus centrarchus. The sequence continues at coordinate 2,198,544 of NW_022060263.1, read as the reverse complement.
CAAAAGGGTAGCTCTGGTGTCATATCCACAGGCTTCCTTGTTTGCATAATTGGTGATCCTAAACTGGCACTAGGTGTTAGCGTGAATGATTATTTGTGTAGATAGGCTAGTGAGACCGTTTGCCCCATGACAGCTGGGATAGGCTCCAGATCTCCTGTGACCCCTCAGTGGGACAAGTGATTATCAAGTCTCATTTTAAGATGGGACCTGCTTTTCTGACAGGAGCACATGTGTAAGGACTCAGTAAGACTAGTTGCATCAGAAATCTTATTTAAAATCTCATGATTGACTGGTACTATAAATATGTTTATGAAGGGGCAGAGAACCCCTCTGACTTTTTAAATTTGATTTTTAAAGCTGTACTCATTCTTGCTGTGTTTTTGCTGGCACTAAAATCTTACTTTTCAATATTTTTTGTCATTTCAACTTTTTTTTTCATACACTTAAAAATTGACCCAAAATGTAAATGATGGGGAGTAATTTTATCACATTCCATTAAAATATGTGCAATGTGCTGGGTTAACAGCTGTAACAAAAGAATTTCCCAAATCACTGACAAATTAAATATATCTTATCTTTTATAGGATTACCATATAACATAACTGTGGACACTTATACCACCTTTACACTGAAATCCACTGCAATCTGAATATGTGCAGCTTGAGCTGAGAGAAGGCATGGATAATGAGATATTATAATCCACCAGTTTAAGATTTCACACAGCAGGTTAGAACGCAAAAAACATGCCAGAAAGTGATTCCCCCAATAGATGAAGAACTAGGCAACATTCTATATTTACTGTATTATTCCCACTATAATTCCACTAATACAGCAAATATTGGATTTATGCAGCAAACGTTTTTACAAATTCAGTTTGTAAAACTGAATTTGTAAAACAAATTTTACAAACTGAATTTGTGTAGCAGTTTTAGTGGTTTGCTCTACTGGAAAGCTTTAATGTTGTATCAACATCAAAATAGACATTGGAAATTTTTAATAAATTACCATAAAAATTGTATAGAAATTTTGTTGCTTTGTTATACTCACTTTGGTAATCCAGTCTTGGTAAGATAATTACTGGGTGCAAAGCAATATTTAAAAACATTTTAAATACTGAATTTGCATCAGCAGATTCAACTGAACGAGATGTTTCATTTAACAGCCCCAACATGCAAGAACTGAGTGGAAAAAAGGCTGATAATGTGGTCCAATAAGTCCCACAAACTTGGACAAACATGAAATTCTAGAAATTCAAGGTCCAACTGGTTGGATGAATAACACATCTTTACCTGCAGGATGTGAAGCTCCATGCCTCAAGGATCTTAAATAAACACTTAACATGCTGCTGGTGTCTCACAGCGATTTAAGGAGGATGGTCACCATGGAAGGAGTTACATGCTGAGCTTTTGACTTAATTAATGGGACACTCATCAAGCACAATGCACTGACACAAAATGTCATATCAACATTCATCAGTGCAGGAAGGGATCACTGTCTACCACAAGATATGCATGCAGAGCTGTGTGGCTGTGACAAGGCCATTTATCACCCTGCTCTTTCTTAGTGTCTCACTCTCACACACTGCCTGTCTCTTTCTTTCTTTATATCTGGCTGTCAGATTCTTCACTTTGTTTTAAGGCCAACAGTGTGAACATGTAAAGAGTGAGCTTGAAAATAACCTTTACCTTTTAAGATCCATCAGCAGCTATACCACTCATCAAAAGTACTCCAATTCTTCCAGTTTTTTAATTGAAATTCAAGCAGTTTTTTTTAACCGTTATTTTACCAGGTAAAATGTTTGAGAATCAGTTCTCATTTACAAACATGTTCAATGTCTTGTTGTACTCATTTTCATGAAATGAAAGCATAGACCAAATAAACAGTTTAAGTTTAAAAAAAAAAAAGAAGTCATGGAATTAATTTATGAACCAGAATTTTTTCTAAACGCCACCTTTGGCAGATATAACAGGTTAACACACTGATAGATTTTTTTCAGCAACAGAAATCAAATATTCTTCAGAAAGTGCTTCCCAAATCTGTTGCAGACGTCCCCATTAATGCGTGGCATCTTTGCTTTGCTTTCATTCTTCTGACCAGTTCGTCCCAAACCAGCTCACTGGGGTTTAAGTCTGGAGACTGCTGCCCACTACATGTTTTCAAGCTTGTTTCTTTTTCCTAATGTAGTTCTGGCATAGCTGGGACTGGGTCATTATCTTGCCAAAGGATGAATCCCTGATCAACTAGGCACATACCAGATGGTACTGCATGGCGCTGCAAATGCTGCAAAATGCTGTGGTAGCTGTTTTGGTTCAAGGTGCTTCTCACTCTGTATAAGTCAGTGACCCTGGATCCAGCTCCAGACCATCACACGTCCTCATCCATGTCTGACAGTTGATTCACTCACTGAGGAACCATTTTTTGCCTACTCGAAAGCGTACAAAAATCCTGTGTGATGAATCAGATATTTCAGATTTTGATACATCAGTCCATAACACCTTCTTCAAGTCTTCAGTAGTCCATTGGTGTTTCATGGCCCAGGCAAGCCTCTTTTTCTTATTCTGACATCTTAGCAATGGCTTTCGTGCTACAACTCAATCTGTCAACCCTGCACCTTGAAGTCTTCTCTTTACACTTGAAACTGAGACTTGCTTACTATGACCGCCATTAAACTGTGCTTGAAGCTGTGGGCCTGTGAGCCACCTGTCACACAACTCTCAGAAACGTATCTCCAGATTCTTCCAAGATCTCTTTCTGTCAGAGTTCCCGCAGTTTCTGAGTGATGGTGACGGAGACTGTACTCAGTGGCACCTTGATTTTCTTCATAATTTCTCAGTAGAAAGACTTAAGTGTTATGATTGATAGAGCCAACTTTCAAGGCTTGATCAACCTCCACTACTGCATAACAGATTTAAGTTGTTAACCCATTTCTCATTCCATTTTGTATAATTCTGAAATATACATTATTTTTCAGTTTTGGGTAACCTTACCTTTTTTTAAGATCTCTGGTAGTTTACTGCTTACATTTGTACCGCGTCAAGCTATTCATTGGACTTGAACTTCTTGAATTTAAATTGAAAAACAGGAAGAATTGGGGTACTCTAAAACGTTTGACTGGTAGTGTATCATTAGGGTTGGTTCTGTTATGGAAAAATTTCACCATACGTTACCATTGAAATAAGGTCACTTAGTTTCTTTTTTTGGGGGGGGGGGGGTTGTTTTGGCATTACAGCTTTTCTGGTTTTACCTTGTTTTGGGGCATGCTCACTGGCTAATGACTTGTGGCTGACGAGCTGTAGCCTTGACCGTGTTGCTCAAAAATTGATGACTCTAAAACGAAAAAAAAGGAAGGAAAAGGAAATTTCTGATTTCACATATTTTGCATTAAATATTTGTCATAATGAAGTCCTGTGAAACAAACAAAAAAAACAAGTACTTACTGTCCTTAATACAAATTTAATGCAGTGGTGCTTTTTACATCTACTTTATAGAAGCTCATTTAGTAAAAACACACAATGTCATTATGCAATCCACTATTACCCTTTAATGCCCAAACCATGAAATAATTTCCAGAATTTTATTTATTTATTTTGAAAATGATGTGTTTATTTAACAAACAAATTTAGAAAAAAATTCAAGATTAATTTGCATATGAGTTTTAATTTTTATCATATTTGCAGTTAATTACTTTTAAATGTATTGTTTAATTTATTTAGGTTTTGGGGGGAGGAAAAAATCATACTGATGATGCAGAATTCTCAGAAACACAAAAACTCATTGTATCAAATATGATGCAGGTGGCGTTAAGGGGTTAAAGATGAAATCAAGTGTTGAAATCCAGCCATCAGCCCAGCTGGGGCCCATTCACACAAATAAGTATAACTTCCATTAATAAGTGAATTTTAAACTTTTAAATTTCATCTCCCGTGAGCTTTGAGGGGCCTACCCCATGGGCTGAGAACCATTCAGAGTAACCAACTAATAATTGTATACATTAGAAAATAAGCTCCACACCAAACAGCTATAACAGTAAAATTCCAGTTCTACACTGATGCATCAGTATTTCTGATCATGTGTAATAATATATCTGGGTGAGTACTTGGAGATTTAATTGTTGTTGACTTAAGGAGGATTTTAAATGCAGGACATGTAATGGAGTAGGTTCATGTCAAGGCTGACAGTAATACTTCCATTTAAGGAGTTATGAGCTTCACAAGCCAAAACCTTTGAACTTTTAATCTTTGAGTTGTGTACTTACTGAACACTTTATAAAGAATACTTGTACAAAGTACTGAAATCTGTTAAAACAGCTCTGACATAAATGGTACTTTTAAAAGCTTTTTAAAAGGCTTTTGGTTGATGTCAGAAAAGTGATATTTCTGCTTTATGCTCACCATTGAGGACATGCTGTTGACTGTATGATACCGAGAAATTGAAAATATATAAGGTTTGTAAAAATATAATTATTTATACTATATGGGATTACAGTAGATTTCACAGGTAGGCCTAATAAAATGCTGAATCTTTTTAAAACAGCATAAAATGCAAGTGCAATTCCTAAGTTTCACATGCTCAGAGGTAACAGTTCCACTCTGGCTGCAGCCTGCTGTTTTTATTGGCAGTCACAACCTTTTTGTACCATCATAGAAAACAAGAATTTATTGAAATTACAGACCAACATTTATACTGGAATACAAAGCCATCTTGAAATACTTGTGCAGCTGCAGATGGACAGTTAAATACAACTAATGTGGGTTCACTGCATTTCATTTCTTCTTGAATAAATAAATACATAAGAGCATACACATGTATATACATAAATCTTTGTGAGATTACGTTCAAGCATAAACAGCATTGCTTCACACAGTAATGTCCCCTGTATGGGATGTGTGTGGGTGTGGGTGGGTGGGATACCTGCACTGCAAACATATACTATGAAGGTAGATTATGAAGAGCAGTGTCACAACAATCAGGGACAAAGACGGACATGAATTGTTTGCTGAACATATTTTCATACTAATTTCACTTATTTCCACAGCAGAAAGGTGTTTCAAAAGCGTCCTTGGTGCACCCTACAGGACAGTGACGTGCGGTGAGGGTCGTGACTGGTGAGGCACTGACGTCATCACATCAGATTTACAAACATATAGCTTATTCACCATTTGATTGGCAACAGTTGTTTTGTTTAACATTAACATAGTCTGAAGCAAACCTTTTAGCTCCGGTGTTGGTCTTCCTTTAATTATTATCTTCTGCTTCGATTGAAAGTCCAGTTTAGAAAATTCTTTCAGTTGAGTTATGTAATCTTCCATGTTGAACATAAGGCCAAGCAACAGGAAAAACTAACTGGCCTTGCTAACTGTTTATGGTAGCTTGCCGCCGAGGAGTCGTAGAGTCCCTGGGATCACCAGCGCCCCCTACCATGAGGCACGAGAACTGCGTGCCTCACCTAGTGTCTCTTCGCAGCAGTTTCATGATCGCTCAACACAAGAATGCATTACACACACATACAGTTGTTAATGAAAAAAGCAAAAAAAAAAACTGTGCATTATATACACCAGCTAAAATATAGAAATTTAGTTCATATAGTAAAAGTGTTAGAACATTTTAATTGCCACATGCAAAGGGAAAGTAATCCGGTCTCACTGCATAGCATGCCAGCACAGTTAGTAGTCATTGGCAATGACTATACTGAGCCGCACCACGGATTGCGCAATCCGTGGTGCGGCTCGCCGGGCTGGTGCCTCACCGTTCGTCTCTTAGTATTTGACCGGCAAATGCAAAAATTCAACGATTTTGAAAAAACTAATCTAAAAATGGTGTAGTTAAATGGAAAAGAACTTTAAAATACAAATCACTGAATGAATATAACCATTTAATTTATTTTTTAATTTTATATTTCCACGATGACAGGTGAGGCCGTGCCTCACCTGCCTCCCCTGACTGCACGTCACTGCTACAGGAGAGAGAAAAACTAATCAAGTTTGGAGCTGAAAATACTAGAATGAAAAAAAATAAGCATCCACATGCTTCGAAGAAAGATTTCAAAAAGTGAGTATGACAATATGGCGTGCTCTTTTCATCGTGGCAACCTTCTTCTGTCAGTGTGATCAGCAGTGTTTAGAGGCTTATTTCTCCCCAAGTCCCGATGGAGTGGGCAAACCGTCCCAAATTAGTCCGGGTACAGAAGGAAACCTGAAAACGTGCTGTATTTGTTGTTGTTTCCGCCGTGCGCCTTTCCGCCGTCCAGTTTGACATAAATCTCGTCCCCAGAGTCTAGATGCAGGACAACGCTGTTGCTGGCGTAGTCGTAATTCTGGTCAGCGTCCTGCGCTATGGCGCTGGCCCGGACCTGCAAATGAAGAGAGAGACGTTAATCAAACAGTAGAAAGCAAGTATGTCCTGCATTCCGTAAGCAAGCGCTTCACAATAACACGGGTCTTCACCAGAGACTTGGATTGAGATGAGAGTGAGTGCGTAATTGCGCACCAGCGGAAACCCCATTCATACGCTAATCAAACAGAGCTTACATTTGTTTGATAAGTGCGTGCATAGCGCGGGTTTTTAGGAAACAAAGGTACCACATACTTTATGCTTTACTTTATTTACCTGTCCGTTTTTACATAAATCTGCCCACATGCTTGTCCCGTCGCCTCCGCGCATTAGCACATGATAGGTGAAGTAATAAATCCCGGACACCTGGCATGTAAACTTGCCGGTTGTCGGGTCATAGTGGTTCCCCAGGTTCGTGACAATGTCGTCAAAGCGCAATACTTCGTATCCCTCGTGAGGGTTTTTCAGTCCCACGTAAAACGCTATCTTTGCTCCGCCGATAGCCGTGCCCAGTTCTCCGGCAGTATCAGTCCGCGCTGTGCCCTCCACTCCGGAATACCCGATCTTTACAGAATCTCCTCTATCCCCCGGAGGTCCCCTTGGACCGGGTGGTCCCGGTTCGCCGGGCGGTCCCCTCGGCCCGGGTTTCCCCGGCCGACCCGGCTCGCCCTTAGTTCCTTGAACAAAGCTGGGAGAGGGAATGGCGCTCAGATCCTGCATGACCTCCAAAGCCGTCGCGCTAGGTTTGGGGTTGTACGGGTCACAGATCATCCGACAGGTGCCCATCATCTCGTAGTGCGCATTAGTCTTGGAGGTTTGGACTACCAGGGGAATCACGATAATCAGAGCCAAAACCATGATGATGCCAACCACAGCGGCGATGATTCTCTTCCTCTGGAGAGTCCGAGAAGCAAGCGCTAAGAAGTCCGTTTTGCTTTGGGACGTAATGGTGGAAGGTAGCGAGAGCTCTAAAAGTAAAGGCGACAAGAAAGCGGGTCTAAACGAGTCAGTCGGTCTCAGGTTGAAGTGAAGAGGGGGAGGAGAGAGAGTCCAGTCCAGCCTGCAGCGTTTGCCGCGGTGCCACTGTCACTTCACGCAGATGACAGGGGAAATATTCGTTTTGGCATGGCTGGACGCAACAAGACGCTTCCAGCGGTTTTTGTTCATCCCAAAACAGTGAGAGGGGAGCTGGTGACGTAACGAGTTCAGTGCAAAGCCTGCTACAGTTTGGATTAAGACAGCTGCAATAATTCTGTGATCTTTATGTATGAATTATAAATCCCTCTGTATAGCTCTCAGGGAGCGGGATCAGGACGGATTATTGACACTTTGAATTATCAGCAGACCGTGACACATTTCCACTTTTATCTCCCCAAGTTTGAGGAAATTACCTCAAAAGTAGGTTTTATCTTTGAGAAGAGGGGCCGAATAAATGAATGGAGATGGAGCAGTTCAGCGTGTCCTACAGTCCGCACACACCATAAACCAGCATCAGTGTAACTTCTGCCAGGACACTGTGTGTTGATAAAAGAAAGACAGTTTGCTTATTTAATAATAATTATTATTATAATAATAGCTAGCAGATGCCTCTCCACTATACAGATATATTGTATTATAGAGGCTGACAGCATGTATTATGAAATATTCAGCGGAGCTGAATCGTGCTTGTTTTACGCTCGTGCAGCCCGGCTGACTTCCTGTTTACCTGCAGAACGTGTTTGCAGTCAGATGGGGGCAGTGTCAAAAACGTGTGATACCGTGGGCTAGTCCTATTCTTGCTGATGGTTGAGCCACAGAGGAGAGCAACATACCAAGAGCTAAAGTGAAGCAGGGTGTTAGAAACAACTGAAAGTGTCCACCGCAGATACTGTCTGTAATTTTCATGCTGTGTTTTATTTTATTTATTTTATCGTTTATGATTTTTTGTCTCCCCAGTGAACTCTGCTGTCACTCACTTCCTTTTTCTGGCCCACTTGTCATCCAGTCAACCACGCAGAGGTCAGCTGAGTCCAGGGATGTGCAGTTAGGATTTTGGAGGACTGCACAGGAGCATGTTTGCAGTGGATGGGAACCTCTCTCCTTACACTGTCTGGATGGAAACAGGTATCCATCGTTATGTCCTGCTGCCTGTCCAGGAAAGCAGATTTTATAGTTCAGTGGGGGTGGTGTGTTCTCCGTCCGGTGGCAGTCCGGGAGTCCCGTCTACCTGCAGAGAGCTCTGTTGTCAGTTGGAGACAGTGCATAAAGTATGTGGTACAACCAGTGGGACACTCTTGCTGCTGGTGTTGGTGGTCTATCAGCAGAGAAGCGAAGTTATAACATACAAAAAGCATGACCAAATGAATTTTTGAAGTTTAAGAACAGAGATTTATTGCAGTTAGTGTTTTAAAAAGGGTTTCAATAAAAACATCTAAAGCCGTGAGTAAACAGACACAGAGGAAGTGTGATAGGATATGAGCGCGCACTAAATGTTTTGATGAGGGTGACAATGATGTGAGTCATTTGCTATGACCTCCACAGTCACAGATCACAACGCAGCTGAATCATCATCATATGCTGTGTGTTGACAATGCTGTTCACCATCATCATCAAAACACCAAATGAGGGAAAATCTTGGATTGGTGTTCATCCCTCCAGCAGAATTCCAGAGGCCTGGAAAATCTATGCTAAAGAACGCTGAACCTGTTCTGGCAGCACTTCCTGTTGTTGTTTTTTTAAATTGTTTATCATCTCGATGTACGGGCCACTCTAATGAATTGGTTCAAATTGCAGTCCCATGATTACAAACACATTTTAAAAAAACTAAATGTTTGGATCCTTGATATTTATTGTTATTATATTTTATTATATATATATATATATATATATATATATATATATAATATCCTACCTTTCATGTGGGAGGCAGCTGTTCCAAACTCTAACATCTAAATTTCAATGATTTAAATAATTCCTTAAATTTTTTTATTTGCTTGTATTCTGGGTATCTTTTTGATATATTTTAAATGATTAAACTTTTATATATTGATTTTGTGGTTTTGGCATGAATTTAAGAAGTTTGTCAAAAAAGCACCTTCTTATCACTGTCACTACCAAACATACAATTTCTGCAACTAAGTAAAAGTCGTTGTTTTAGTGACATATGTTGTGTTTTATTCATGAGCATCTTTTCAGATCTATGACTGCCAGTCATTTTTAGTCTAATGTTGCTGAGTTATGTTAAGAATTACTTAAAATTGTCACTACCAAAACAGTCACTAGCATAATATATGGCAAAGATATGGCTGATTGTTTTGGTAGTCACAAAAGTGGATGTCAAAAATTTGTATATATAAGAATACATTTTATTTTTCAAACATACAAATAATCTTGTTTGTATTTTATTATGTATTTTCTAAGGGAAAGATAAAAGATAAAAATGCCTGCACAAAACAAAAGAAAAAGTAAAATAACCCAGTAAAATACTCGTAAATAGACTCCAAAACCACAAGGAGCTGAGCCATGAAATTTATCATATGTGTTCTTTACTCTTCAAAGCTGTGCAACACAATATTCATATTATTGGATGGTAAGTACCCTTTGTATAGTGGCTGTATTTATCTGAAGTACAGCATGAACAGCATGAAGGATTTCGGGCTGCTAGTGCAGCCTCTTTCTCATGCCTGATTGGCTTATCCTAATCATGTGACCATATTGTGCTGTGTGATTGGATATACCTACCTGACCTTTATTGACTGATATGGAGAAAGTGGGGAATCCCCATATATCCAACTGACCTCAGTCACAGTAGCTGATAGTGAGAAACTTCCAGGTCTGTTTGTAATATCAGTTCCAGGCTGCAGCCTGATTGATTAGCCTGTGACGCTGACTTCTGATTGGCTGAGCATTGTCTGTCGTGTTGGTCAGGGATGACTCATAACCATAAATATTACAGGCTATGACTCATCATTGAACAATATTAAAGCCATACCAACTGCTCAGCAGTATTGCTCAAATGTAAACAACATGGTTTCATTATGTTTTGACTTGTCTTGCCCAAGGATACTTTGGCACGCAGACAGGAGCAGCCAGGAATTGAACCACCAACCTTCCAATTAGTAGGTGACCTGCTCTACCTCCTGAGCCACAGCTACTGGACCCCATTATGTACTAGTATTCCTGTACACACAAGTATAATATGATGTGAATACTTTGTAAGTATGCATTATATCTGGCTTATTGTAGATATATGAACAGAAAGACATTATGTAGACTACACCCTTGTATAAGAGTAAAGTATGTATTTCCTCTAATTTGTTTATCATGCAAAATTTTGTGTCTGTTCTAGGATGTGTTACCAAAAAGTATTTGTAGAAATGTTAAAGATAATCACAGTATAGCTATCTCTTACAGGATGCTTACAATGGTTTGATTTAATGAGGATTAATATTGAAAAGATATTTTGTATTTATGATTAGTCACCCCTGGGTTAGTAAAGATATAAACTAAAGTATCTCATCCGAGAGGTTTCTTCGATTCTCAAACCAGAAGGTGGAGAGACCCAGGTATTTAAACCCCAGTGGGGGTTGTGCCCTGGATTGGTTGTGACCCTCTATTGTTCATGTCCATAATCACATGTGCCAAGGTGTGAAATAAGGCATGGGTCATTACAGTCAGTGGTTTCAGGTGAAACCAATGTGGGGCTTCACCCTATTCTATCACGTGACCTACTGAGGTCACCTGAAGAAAGGTGCAAATGGGGGTTGAGGTGCCTGGGAACATGCGAACACCGGCGTCCTCGAAACAGTGTCTTTTATCCTTTAGGTGCAGAGGTACAGCTGAGTCTTGTCCTGTTGAGCTGCCAGTGTTCAAATTTTGGACCAGGAAGACAGATGGTTTGAAAAAGAGAGCTAAAGAAGCATCTACGTCCACTGTGAACGACCATCACTGAACAGAGGAGGTGGACTGCGTCACCTCCCCCCGTCTACAATGCAGTCCTGAGTTCCCTCCCCAGGTGCCTCAGCCCCCATTTATGCCTTCAGGTGGGCTCCCTCTCTGTGGCATGACGGCTCCGCGTACGTGTGTGTGTCATAATGTGCGGTGTGTCGGGCAGAGTTGGACCCAAAATGCAGGACGCCGTAGGCAGTTGATAATTTTGAAGGGTATCATAGCAAACTTGAAAGCTAGGCCAACATTTGATGATTGGATGCCATGATCCAAAAACAAGACGAGACATGGAAACAGGAAGACACAAACACTCCACCACGACAAACAACAACCTGACAATGAACTGACTAAAACACAGGCAATAAATACACACCAGGTAATGAGGCGATGAGGAACACCTGAGAGGAAGACACAGGAAGGAAACCTAAACACAATGGACAAGGAACAAGACACTACCAAAATAAAACAGGAAGTGGAACACAGACCATGACTAAGACACAAGAACAGAGGGTAAGAAAACACAGAGACAAGATACCAGCATCACCACACATGAGGCAGGAGAATAACAAAAGAAACAGTGCATTAAAACAACAAACACAAAACCCGGGGCACAGCTCAGGACCGTGACAGTACGTATGGTGACGGTGAAGTTTCACTCGTCACGGTGCTGATGTAGCTGCTAGCATTTCCTTGTTTCACCATGAGAATTAATTTGATGTTTAAATTTGCTCCACATGACTTTTCTCCAATGTAGTTCCCACCCCACCTGTCATGACCCCGCGCACCACCAGTGGGGCACGCCCCACAGTTTGAGAAACACTGTGCTACTGTGTCACATGAATAGAGTTTCCAGAATCTACAGTATCCAGTTGTATGTTGTAAAGATGCAGATGTCATTCTGCATGACTTTGTCTACACGTTTGTAGTCAGTGTTTGCACAGATGTGAATGTAAAATCACTGCAGCTGGTTCTTTTAACGAATCCAGGAAGAGACAACGCCACACGACTTTCAGAACATCCCAGCATGTACAGTAAAGGCTTCATTTTAAGATGTTAGACATATTTAGTGTCAGTTTTTAAAAACGCATTCATATAACTTAATGAGCATTTTCTTTTTCCTTTTTTTGTGTGACATTTTATCCCAGTTGTCATAGGCCAAAATGTGGGGTACACCCTGGACAGGGTCCCAGAGCACATTCCAAAAGACTCATACAAAAAGCAGAAGAAGATGGATGGATGTGGCATTTTATTAATATAATTATTATCCATTCATTTTATGTACTTTACATGATGCACTTTGTATTTGTCCTACAGATTAGACAGGCATCCAGAGTTATGTCCTCTACCAGGGGCAGTGCCTATTTCACAAAGGAAAAAGATCCATACCACAGTGTTACCTTTACACATGCTCCAGCTCTCCACAAGCATTCAAGAAATGTAGCTTTCATAGCTAACAGGAAAAACACAGAAAGTACCTGTCATAAGATTAGAGCATTAATAATAAGAACCAGCTGATGGAATACAGTTTTAGTTCTGAACTGATCTTGTGTACTTTATCTTCTAATAATTGAGACAGCTGTTCATGGCAGGTGTATCTAAAGATAGGTCAGTGAGCGGTCATAATGTCATACACAGAACATCATCTCCTGAAGTTGTCTTCTTACTCAGTCTAATGCGGATCTGCAGACCCTCCACTTTGGGCCTCCATCAGAATCCCCGACACATGTTCAAATGAATTCAGTCTTATAGTTGACATTACGCAGCTTCAAGGTGACGCTCTACATTTGGAGCCATTTTCTGATCTGTTACAGAGGCACAATTTACCCTCTGCTGTCAGGTTCAGCTAATCCTCATCTCCACAGATCTGGGATTTAATCTCTCCTCATATCCCCTTGTCTCAGCAGGTTAAGCTAGCAACTAACAACGCACCCGTGTTGATTCCCAGGTGCTCGCCCATGCTGCTGATGACTGACACAAACACACAAGAACACAACACGAGCTAATGTACAAACATAATCAATGCAGACAAGTATACTGACACAAACAGGAAGCTGCAGAGCCCCTACAGTGTGACAGCATGGATACAAATGAAAAGAGCTTAGTAAAAGAGACTCACTCTCAGCTGGATGTTTAGAAGCTGAATAAATCCATATTCATTATGTGTAGGTGACTGTGGGTAAACCTGAGGGGAAATGTGGCTTTGATTCAACAACAGTTTGTATTTTGCTGTTGTGGTCCCAGCACATCTATCTATCTATCTATCTATCTATGCATTTACAGTTCAGAATAGTCCTCATTTACAGTGGTATGCAAAGGTTTGGGCACCTCTGATAATTTCCATGATTTTCCTTTATAAATCATTGGTTGTTCGGATCAGCAATTTCAGTTAAATCTATCATACAGCAGGTGTCTGTGTAGATTCTCAGTCATCCAGGTCATAGTAGTCTCTGGAGCTTGAAAAAGGCGACTGGACTTCTTTTTGTTTCTTGAAGACGTTTCACCTCTCATCCAAAAGGCTTCTTCAGTTCTCAACCAAATGGTGGAGAGACCCAGGTATTTAAACCCCTATGGGCGTAGTCCCCTGGAGGTGGTTATGACCCTCTATTGATCATGTGCGTGAACACATGTGCCCAGGTGTGAAGGGGGCGTGGGTCATATTTAATCAGTGGTTTCAGTTGAAACCAATTTAGGACTCCGCTCCATTGTTTCCTGTGGCCTATTGAGGTCACTGGAACAAAGGTGTGAATGGGGGTTGAGACGTCTGGGAAGGGAGCTCAGGACAGCACTGTAAGCGGGGGAAAGTTGGTGACGTAATCCACCTCCTCTGTTCAATGATGGTTGTTCACAGTGGACATAGATGGCTTCTTTCACTCCTCTTTCAAACCATCTGTTTTCCCTGTCCAAAATGTGAACATTGGCATCCTCAAAAGAGTGCCCTTTTTTCTTCAGATGCAGATGTACTGCTGAATCTTGTCCTGTCGAGGTGGCTCTTCTATGTTGTGCCATTCGTTTGTGAAGAGGCTGTTTGGTTTCACCAATGTAGAGGTCCGAGCACTCTTCACTGCACTGAACAGCATACACTACATCGCTGATCTTGTGTTTGGCGGGTTTGTCCTTGGGATGAACCAGTTTTTGTCTTAGGGTGTGACTTGGTTTGAAGTATACTGAGATGTCATGCTTGGAGAAAATTCTTCTGAGTTTCTCTGACAAGCCTGACACATATGGGATGACAATGTTGTTCCTCTTGTCCTTCCTATTCTCTGTAGTTTGTGTTTGGCCGTAAGTTTCAAACTCTGCAAACCAAGGCATACCATTCATCTGTTAACAAACAGGACGACACGATAAGCAATGGAAACCAAGGAAAGTGGGTGAAGAACCTATCAGACAGGGTCCTTACCAAACCAGAAGAAAATGCGCTAGCCAAAGGACTCAACTTTGCCATAGCCCCACAACAGCTTCCTATAGTAGACCTCATCACAGCAACAGAAACCGCTATAAGAAATAACAAACTTTCTCATCCTGAAGCAGAACAGATCAGGATGAAAGTTTCAGCCACTCTCTCCAGTGCAAGACTTCCTCCATCCAACCTCACCATTCAGGAGAAGAAGGCCATCACAGCCCTAAGCAAGGATCAAAACATCACCATACTGCCAGCCGACAAGGGGAGGTGCACGGTTGTGCTGAACTCATCGGATTACCACAACAAAATTACTACACTCCTCAGTGACAACAATACTTATGAGGTCTTGAGACGTGATCCCACAAGCAACTACAAGAAAAAAGTTGTTTGCTGCCTGCAACAACTTGAAAAGGAAAAAGCCATTGACCGCCCCACTTACTACCGCCTGTACCCTGGAGAAGCCACTCCATGCATTTATGGACTCCCAAAGATCCACAAAGAAGGAGTCCCACTTCGACCCATTATCAGCAGTATAAACTCGGTCACCTACAACATTTCCAAACACCTCGCCACATTGAAAACTCTACAGATTTTACTAGAAAGGTCCAGAATCTTGTACTGGATCCAGATGAAACCATGGTGTCCTTTGATGTGGTTTCACTTTTCACTTGCATACCCACAACTGCTCTCGATGAGAGTCCCCGGCTCTCATCGTAGCCGGGGACTTTAACAGTGCAAACTTGAAAAAGCTGATACCGGAGTTGATTCAACACATCGACTGCCCCACCAGAGGAGAGAGGACCCTAGACCACTGCTATTCTCCATTCAAAGAGGGCTACAAAGCAAAGCCTCTTCCGCCTTTTGGGAAGTCTGACCACACCTCTGTCCTTCTCATGCCGAAATACAAACAACGGCTCAGGCAGGAACCCCCTGCTGTGAGAGAAGTGACACGGTGGTCTGATCAAACAGAGGCCGCTCTGCAGGGTGCGTTGGATTCAACCGACTGGGACATGTTTCGCAGCAGCGCAGGCGGAGACATCAAGGAGTTTACGGAAACTGTTGTGGGATTTATTGCGAAAGTTGTTGAAGACACTTCACTTAGGAGGACCATCAGGACTTTTCCCAACCAGAAGCCGTGGGTGGATAAATCTGTCCGCGACGCCCTGAGGTCCCGCACCGTTGCCTACAACTCCGGCCTCGCCTCTGGGAACATGGAGGACTACAAGGTTGCATCATACAACGTCCGCAGAGCGGTGAAAGAGGCTAAAAATCGCTACGGCCGCAGACTGGAACAGCAACTACAACAGTCTGACTCCAGGGGACTGTGGCAGGGACTACGCACCATCACGGACTACAAAGCACCACACACACACCCGGTGAGTGCCGACGCTTCTCTGGCTGATGAACTCAACATCTTCTTTGCGCGCTTTGAGTCGGGAAGCCGACAGCCCGCTGCGCTCCCGGCCGGAGGGGCGGAGACACTCACTGTGACGGAGCGCGACGTGAGGAGGGCGTTTAGACGTGTAAACACCAGGAAAGCGGCTGGACCAGACGGTATTAGTGGACGTGTCCTTAAGACCTGCGCTGACCAGCTGGCACCTGTGTTTACACTGATATTCAACCTCTCACTGAAACTGTGTGTGATTCCCACCTGCTTTAAAAAGTCCATCATAGTCCCTGTCCCAAAGAAACCACACCCCAGCAGCCCCAATGACTTCAGGCCCATAGCGCTCACCTCTGTGGTGATGAAGTGTTTTGAGAGACTCATCAAGACATTCATCACCTCCTCACTGCCCACCACCCTCGACCCACTACAGTTTGCATACCGGCCAGACAGATCCACAGATGACGCCATATCCTTCCTCCTCCACAAGACCCTTTCACACATAGACACTGGTAAGGGGAACTATGTGAGAGTGCTGTTTGTAGATTACAGCTCAGCATTCAACACCATAGTTCCCTCCAGGCTGGTCTCTAAGCTGCTGGACCTGGCCCTGGGCCCATCCCTGTGCAGGTGGGTTCACAGCTTCCTGACCAGCAGACCACAGGTGGTACGAGTGGGTCACCTCACCTCATCCTCCCTCACCCTCAACACTGGATCCCCCCAAGGCTGTGTGCTCAGCCCTCTGCTGTACTCACTGTACACCCATGACTGCGAGGCCACGTCAGAGTCCAACGTCATCATCAAGTTTGCTGACGACACTGCTGTTGTGGGACTGATCTCCCACAGACAGCCCACAGGAGAGAGGTCTCCCGCCTGGAGAACTGGTGCCAGGAGAACCACCTCCTGCTCAACGTCAGCAAAACGAAGGAACTGATCGTGGACTTCAGCAGGAAGCAGCAGAGGGACTACCATCCACTTGTCATCAGTGGTGCTGAGGTGGAAAGAGTGGACACTTTCAAATACCTGGGAGTGACCATCTCACAGGACCTGTCCTGGACTCATCACATAAACATCACTGTGAAGAAGGCCAGACAGCGTCTCTACCTCCTCAGGCGGCTGAGAGACTTCAAGCTCCCACTCAAGGTGCTCAGGAACTTTTACACCTGCACCATCGAGAGCATCATGCGTGGGAGCATCACCACCTGGATGGGAAACTGCACCAAGCAGGACTTCATGGCCCTAAAAAGGGTGGTTCGTTCAGCTGAACGGACCATCAGAACCACCCTCCCCAACCTGCAGGACATTTACACCAAGCAGTGCAGGCTGAGGGCCATGAAGATCCTAAAACAGCCCAGCCACCCCGGACACTCTCTCTTCTCCCTGCTCCCATCAGGCCGGCGTTACCGCTGCCTGAGGACTAAGACTGAAAGGTTGAAGAAGAGTTTTTACCCACAAGCCATCCGTCTGCTCAACTCTGAGCCCTAACTGGACCATTATTGCACAATGTAAATATTATAATTTATAAAAGTGTGTATAGTGTATAGTATATAGAGTATAGTGTGAATTACTTTTTTTTTTTATTTTTATTTTTATTCTTCTTATTTATATGTGTGTGTGTATATATGGTTGCAGGTACAAAATACATTTCACTGTGCATTGTACTGTGTATAACTGTGAATGTGACAAATAAACACTATCTTAATCTTAAACTGAGGCAGTGGAGACCGTCAGAAGACGACTACAGGAAGACGATTCCTTACTGAACAGAACCAGCTTCACCCCAGATCAGATTTGTGCACTTTTAGATCTCTGCCTTACCACAACATATTTTAAATACAATGATGATTCTACAGACAGAAGCATGGATGTGCCATGGGCTCCCCAGTGTCTCCCATTGTAGCCAACCTTTACATGGAGGAAGTGGAAAGTAAAGCTCTTGGTTCTTTCAAAGGGATGGCACCTAGCCACTGGTACAGATATGTAGATGACACCTGGGTCAAAATCAAAACCCAAGAAGTAGAAGCCTTCACTCGTCACATTAACTCAGTGGATAAATACATACGTTTTACCAGGGAGGACACCAGAGATAACAAGTTACCATTCCTGGACTGTGCAGTGCTTATCGAGGAAGATGGAAGCCTCAACATTGAAGTTTACCGGAAGCCCACACACACAGACCAGTATCTCCTCTTTGACTCCCACCACCCTCTGGAACACAAACTTGGGGTGATCAGGACCCTACAACACCGTGCGGAAAGTGTTCCCTCTAAGGCAGAAGGGAAGCATAAGGAACACACACACATTGAGAAAGCCCTCAAAACATGCGGTTACCCCAACTGGGCCTTCATCAAATCAGCTAAGATGCACAGGAATGAAGGCCAAACACAAACTACAGAGAATAGGAAGGACAAGAGGAACAACATTGTCATCCCATATGTGTCAGGCTTGTCAGAGAAACTCAGAAGAATTTTCTCCAAGCATGACATCCCAGTATACTTCAAACCAAGTCACACCCTAAGACAAAAACTGGTTCATCCCAAGGACAAACCCGCCAAACACAAGATCAGCGATGTAGTGTATGCTGTTCAGTGCAGTGAAGAGTGCTCGGACCTCTACATTGGTGAAACCAAACAGCCTCTTCACAAACGAATGGCACAACATAGAAGAGCCACCTCGACAGGACAAGATTCAGCAGTACATCTGCATCTGAAGGAAAAAGGGCACTCTTTTGAGGATGCCAATGTTCACATTTTGGACAGGGAAAACAGATGGTTTGAAAGAGGAGTGAAAGAAGCCATCTATGTCCACTGTGAACAACCATCATTGAACAGAGGAGGTGGATTACGTCACCAACTTTCCCCCGCTTACAGTGCTGTCCTGAGCTCCCTTCCCAGACGTCTCAACCCCCATTCACACCTTTGTTCCAGTGACCTCAATAGGCCACAGGAAACAATGGAGCGGAGTCCTAAATTGGTTTCAACTGAAACCACTGATTAAATATGACCCACGCCCCCTTCACACCTGGGCACATGTGTTCACGCACGATCAATAGAGGGTCATAACCACCTCCAGGGGACTACGCCCACAGGGGTTTAAATACCTGGGTCTCTCCACCATTTGGTTGAGAACTGAAGAAGCCTTTCGGATGAGAGGTGAAACGTCTTCAAGAAACAAAAAGAAGTCCAGTCGCCTTTTTCAAGCTCCAGAGATTATCATACAGCAGACGAACACAGTGATATTCTCCAGTTCAGTCTGGTTTGATGGTTTCTGAGCATGGACAGCCCGCTTTAAATCCCACCACAGATCTTCAGTAATATTCAGGTCTGGGACTGAGATGGTCGTTCCTGAACGTTGTACTTGTTCCTCTGCATGAATGCCTCAGTAGATGCTGAGCAGTGTTTAGGGTTGTTGTCTTGTTGAAGTATCCAGTTTGTCACTGATTCTTGAACATTGTTCTCAAGAATCTGCTGATATTGACTGGAATCCATGTGACCCTCAACTTTAACAAGATTCCCAGTACCTGCACTGGCCACACAGCCCCACAGCATGATGGGACCACCACCAAATGTTACTGTGGGTACCAAGTGTTTGTCTTGGAATGCTGTGTTCTTTTTCCTCCATGCATACCGCCCCTTGTTATGTCCAAATAACTCAGTTTTAGTTTCATCAGTCCACAGCACCTTATTCCAAAATGAAGCTGGTTTGTCCAAATGTGCTTTAGCAGACCTCAGCGACTCTGTTTGTGGCGTGTGTGCAGAAAAGGCTTCTTCTGCATTACTCTCCCATACAGCCTCTCCTTGTGCAATGTGCACTGAATAGTTGAACGATGCACAGTGACACCATCTGCAGCAACATGATGTTGTAGGTCTTTGGAGCTGCTCTGTGGGTTGACTATGACTGTTCTCACCATCCCTCACCTCTGCCTATCTGAGGTTTTTCTTGGCCTGCCACTTCAGGCCTTAACTAGAACTGTGCCTGTGGTCTTCATTTCCTCACTATGTTCCTCACAGTGGAAACTGACAGCTGAAATCTTCCAATAATTAGTGCTAAAGGTATTCAAATCAATAAAACGACTAGAGTGCCCAAACTTATGTACCTGACTAATTGTGTTTAAATAATTATTGCACACTTTCTGTAAATCCTACAAACTTCATTTCACTCCTAAATATCACTGTGTTCATCTGCTATATGATATATTTAACTGAAACTGCTGATCTGAACAACCAATGATTTATAAAGCAAGATCATGAAAATTATCAGGGGGGCACAAACCTTTGCATACCACTGTAGATACAGTGTATCACAAAAGTGCTCAATTTGGACATTTACAGGTGTAGTCTCTTAGGGGTGTACTCACTTTTGTTGCTGCTGGTTTAGACATTAATGGCTGTATATTGAGTTATTTTGAGGGAAGAATAAATTTATATAAGCTGCACACAGACTACTTTTCATTGTGTCCAAGTGTCATTTTGTCAGTGTTGTCTCATGAAAAGATATACCTAAATATCTGCAGAAATGTGAGGGGTGTACTCACTTTTGTGATACACTGTATGTGGTCATCACAGGACAGCCATCATATGATTTATAGAATATTAATTACTGTAGATTAAAAGGAATAAAAAAAATATCTAAAAGCAGCTTAAACATGTGCAGTGCTAATATTAATCCATACGACACTAGTTAGTTTTTATATTTTGTGTATGATTTGCCAATAATACATTTTTTGTGTAGTGAGTTTTTTAAATAAAAGGACAAATAAACTGCTGAGTACCATATTGAGTTGTTTGAAATTTGGACTAGCCTGCCACATTATTAGAATTCAGCCCTCTGCAGGTTGATCATTTTTATTTGCATTTTCATTTCATTCCCATCCATTATGTTACTAACACATTACCTCAGCTGTCCTTTATGTAAGTCACCACATGCCAGTGTTCCATACTAAAATCAAATTATGTAATTATTGTCATTTTAATCACATAGTGAATTATAGTGTTAGTCTAAGGTGGCCTGGGATGGTGTCAGATTCCCTGCCTGAACTATTGCTTCAGTCTGCCTCCTGCTCAGGACCCTCTTGCTTCAAAGTTCTGAAATGTTGTGAAAACAAGCACCTGTCCTGCGTGAATGCAACAGCAGAGGGCGGTATTTTACCTCTGTGGCAGTTCTCTGTGCATGTACGAAGGCCAACGCGCTCGGGTATCGTCTCATCGAGTCTTGACAGTGAAAGTTCTCAACTTATCTGGCCTGAAGAGACAGCCGCTAGGCTGGAAACAGCATAAATGCATCCATGCCGAGCACATCTACCGAGTTAACGGAAGAGTGGTACTCTGAGGAGGCCATGGCCGCTGAGACTCTGGTCACAGTTCGTCTGGTGAGGTCCTTTGAGCACAGGAACTTCAAACCTGTGGTGTTTCACGGTGTCCGCTTGGAGCAGACCGTGCAGGACTTCATGCAGCTCGTCAGAGACGGTGAGAGAAGCGCGGCGTGTACAAATACGTCCTTACTGTACTGTACAATTTTCAGGTATCGGTACTTTACTTGACTATTTCTTTTTCGCACAACTTTTTAATTTTACTCCCTGCATTTTTACAGAAACATTAGTGCTTTCTACTGCTTACATTTTCAAAACGGGCTCGTTTAATGCGTGACGAAGTTTTATTTCACATCGCTGAGGGAACGCAGTCCTATTAGTGCATCATTACCGGGGATAAGGTCAAAGAGCCCAAACCATGTCATTTATGCATCATTTATAGCGCTGTACTTATGGGTTGAAGTGGGCCGGATCGACGTTTGTGGTGCAGATGCCTGGAAGTTGTGGTTTAGTGGGCCCTAGCCGACGTGTTTTAATGATCAGGTTTTCCCCCTTTCTTCAGTAATCAGACATATACAGGAATATATTCATCACTGTACCTTACTGGAAAAATGTAAAGCAACCGTCACAATACAACGTCACCAAAATCTCTAAAGTATCTTATATTACACGGAAAATGAAAGCCAGAGCGTTTTATAACGATTACACTATGTTTAATGTAGTGATGGGCAAAGAGTCTTTGTGGAGCGCTGAAACGTTTGAAGCGTTTGCGCTGGAAGTGTGGACGTTTCTAAAAATCTGAAACCCATCTGCACAGAGACTCCCAGTCCACTTTATTATAGGTAACAGTGGCACATCAGTGAAATGCTTAGACCAGGCCTCTCAGTATTTCACATATAAACCAAAAGCAATATTGCACATATATCTTTATTTTTAAAAAAAGACTATATACAGATTGTATATCACTTCTATATTTACTCAGCGTGCTAACAGAACGAGTCAAAGGTTTGGACACACCTTTTTAATTCGGTGGTTTTTCATTTATTAAAAATGGTCTGCATTGTGGATTAATATTAAAGTCATGTAAACTCTTAGATGGCAGCTTTGCACAGCTCGGCATTTCCTCAGTCATCTGCTTTCAGTTAACAGCTGTGCCTGTCAAGAGTTAATTTCTTGAATTTCTTGCCCTCTTAATGTGTTTGTGCTGTGAAGAGGTAGAGGTGGTATACAGTGAATAGCTCTATTTGAGTAATGTTCTAAAACATACTGTGGCAAGAACTACTCAGCTAAATAAAGAAAGAACATTTAGCACCATATGTTATAATGTAGAGTTCAGAGGGGATTTTCAGTTACATACGTAGGACACACGCAGAACTCAAATTCAGGCCTTATTAGATAGAGCAATAATTCTTTTTGCATATGAACAAAAGTTACACTTACATATGCATTCAACGTGTCCCAGAATGTGGTAATCCCCGACTCAGATGGTGGACACCAGAGGTGAAGGACCATCAAGCTGAAGAAGAAGTCCTATCATGCTTCGTTAGCCTGTGGGACTCTGCGGGCAGCTGACGGGTACTGGCAGGGGAAGCAGAATGTGACCCGGGGGGGTGGCCGAAGCAAAAACTCAGGTGTGGGAGGAGTTTGGTGAGGCCATTGAAAAAGACTTCCTGACAGCCTTGAATCAATTCTGGCAAACCTCAGGCACCTCAGGAGAGGAAAGTGGTGCTCTACTACTCACACTGTCTATAGTGCAGGTGGGGCATTGTTTACTTCAACTGTCAGGTGGTGTAAGGAATACTTTGAGCACCTCCTGCCAATCCCACTGGCACACCTTCTGTACTGGAAGCAGAGTGTGGGGATGAGGGGGACGACACACCTATCACTAGGGCTGAGGTCACTGAGGTGGTTAAACAACAAGGACCCCTGGGGTTGATGAAATTCACCCTGAGTTCCTGAAGGCTCTGGATGTTGTAGGGCTGTCTTGGTTGACATGTCTCTGGAACATCAGGAGGAGATCTGGAGTGGAGCCGTTAGACTGGCAGATTATTGTACTTAAAGAACAGTGAATACCTTGAAAACTAGGACACTTCTACAGTCTCTTGAAAATAAATACTAAATTGAAAATAAAATACAGAAAATATAAAAAAAATAAAAATAATACAATATAAAAAAATATATGAATAAATTGAAATATGAATAAATACATTATAAATGAAACACAAATAATATATAAATAGATAAATAAATAGAAAGGTAATGCCAGTTATGTCTCTAACCGCCATTACGGGGGGGGGGGGGGGGGGGGGGGTATGGGGTGTCTGGCCCATTGTGGGCCATTCAGTCCCCATCATCCATGATAGTTCCTCTTCCTGTTTCTCATCGCTGTCTGTCTTCAGTTGCGAGGGCCACTCATGGAGAAGCTCCTGGGGGTGGCTGTAGCTCAGGAGGTAGAGCAGGTTAACTATTAATCGGAAGGTTGGTGGTTTGATCCCTGGCTGTTCCAGGCTGCATGCCAAAGCATCCTTGGGCAAGATACTGAACTCCAAGTTGCTCCCGATGCAAGCATTGATGAGTGAAAAAAGGCAAAACCAGCACAAAAAAGTGCTTGTGTGAATGGGTGTATGAGGAATGTTGTGCTAATGTAGGGTAGAAAAGCACAATATAATTTATTTATTTATTTATTTTTTTAATAGCCTGTCATGTCTGGCAGTTTTCGCAATCAGAATATGATCCGAATGCGCTGGTGTACCAAACATATTTGCTTTTCCAAGAATAGCTCTGTAAGTTTTACAATAGGCTACTCTTGTTAGTTTGTATTTAGTCAGTTTGTATTTTAATTTAATTTTATTTATTTATACCAGGCGGGACAGGCAGAAAGGAAAGGGTAGGAAAAGGAGTGAGAAAGAAAAGGAAAAAAAAGAAAAGAGAAAAGAGAAAAAAACAAAAAACAAAAACAAAACAAAGGTGAGAAAAGAATAATCAAAGAATGATATCCACACATATACATACACATCCACATATCTACACATGCACATACATACACACATACGCATACACACATACACACACACACATACACACACACACACACACACACACACACACACACACACACACACACACACACACACACACACAATCCTGCTGTTGCTTGCAAGTAATGTGTGTATGTGCCTCTGTCATGGGACGTACTCACCAATGGAGGCAAGAAACTGCAATCACGCCCCCTGTGATCCAGAGGCGAACAAGAAAGGACCCAGGGGACGCGGCCTATCCACGGCCCACCAGGACATCAGAAGACGAGAGGCCACACATCCCGATGGCAACTGCACACACACCCCAGAGGAGGAAGGAGGGAGACCCCAGACGGACCCCCCCACGGCCAAACAGCAAGAGTCCAGACAGCCAGAGGCAATGAGCAGCCAATCTCCACCGCAGGCCGGCATCCCCCGCACGAGCCGCGAATGCAGCCCCAAGGCCCTAGGCGCCCGAGAACCACCCGACACCCAGCAGAGCCCCCCCCCACGCCAAAGAGGCCCGAGCCACCCCCAGGCCACAACCGCCAAGGGAGCGGGTCAAGAGCCACGCCAAGACATCCGGCCATGAACCCCGGGACCCACGGGCACCCGACACTCCAGGGGCAGCAGTGGCAACCAGCAGGAAGCGATAGGGAGGGGTGACTCCCACCCTCCGCAACCATGTCCCACTGGTGCCAAGGCTCAGCAAGCCACAGGCCCAAGCCCTGCTGTCCACACACTCACACACACACACATGCACACACACACACACACACACACACACACGCATGCACTACACACACACACACACATGCACCACACACACACACACACACACACACACACACACACACACACACACACACACACACACACACACACACACACACAAATCATATATTCATACTCACACATATGACTGTCACACATTCATGCGCACACACACAGAACTTACATGGACACCAAGTGTGGGTGAGAGGGTACCAGCACAGAGCCAGCGGCACCCCGGTGAAGCAGCCAACCCGGCCCCAAACCACTAGCCAGTCCCTACCCCCGGCAGGGTGCATGAAACTTGGGTGTGGAAGACCCGCCCTCCCCCTCCTTCCACTCAACATGTTTGGAGTGATATGTTGGGTGTATGTGAGTGTATGGAGTGGGAAGAATATGCATGTGTGTGTGAAAGCTACAGTGCTATTAAAATTGGAGGGACAGATGTAATGAGCACTGAGCAACAGCACCCATCCACACCACCCCCCCAAGGCCCTCAATGTCTAAGATGTAAATAAAATTGAGGAGCAGGCAGCAGTGAACAGAAGTGGGGCCACCTCAGCAGCTCCACACACTGACCACTGTGTGACACACCTGCCCCCCAAAGCCCTATGTTTACTATGACGTGTTGTGAGCTGTATAATGTAATTATAAAGGGAGAGTGGGACATCACGCAACATAGTGAGCAGAGCCAAAGAAGTGGCTCTACTCACCGCAGCAGAAGCCCCCCTCACCCAAGACCCTACGTGTGTGTGATGTAATGTTTGACTGAGTGGGAGGAGGAGAAGAGCCAGGATATGTAAGACCGGGAGGTAGAGAACTACCCCTGGAAGAAGAGAGCCAAGAAACTGCTGGCTCACTAAGCACCCCAGTTCCCTACACCCAACCACAGTGCAGGGAAGGCAGGTCCAGGGCCTGAAGTGGCCACACCCCCAGGGCACCACGGTGCCCAAGGCCAGCATCCACAGTCCACACCACAGACAAGCACAACACAAAAACACCCCCCCCACACACACATACACATACAAAAGACAACATATCACACACACACCCACCACACACATACAAATATCTCTTTCTCACATACACACACACACACACACACACACACCACACACAAATATATCTCACACACACCACACACACACAAATCTCTCACACAGACACCGAGACACACAGACACGCACGCACACACACACGCACGCACACACACACACACACACACACACACACAGTTGTCCTGAGTCCAGAACCAACGGCCCCCTGTGGGAAACTACTGCTCCCTCGCCTGCGTGCCCCTCCACCCCAAAGGATGCGCGGGCACCCCAGAATCCCGGAATGACGGCCAGACATCCCAACGCGGTCCCACCCACGCCACTCGACGGCGCGCCCAAGGGGGCACAGACCCCCCAACGCAGCGAGGAGCCCAACCGGGAAACGGGTGACCCCGGGCACCAGGGCCCCAGACCCCACACCCCGACCCCCACGGAGAAAGCCGGCCACCTGGCCCGGAGCCAGCACCCACCACCACGGGCACCCCAGTCCCACGCCCCAAGACCATAAGAGCACCCGTCCAAGCCCCCACCACCAACATCCAGGGCCCGTACACAGAAACCACAAAACGGCAGTCCCCGTCTCCCGTCCAAGGACCATCAGACACCCGAATCCCCCAGCCCACCCCCAGCCACCTACCGGGTACACTGCGAGACGAGACTATAGCCGGTCACCCCCACTAAGTGATGGAGCTGATCAGTGGAGACCAGAGAGATTCGAATTTGTCCAACTGGTTTTTAGAGGTGGCAGACATTCTTTCTAGACTAATGTGCTCTAAAAGTAAATTCCTATAGTGAGTAATGCATAAATCATTTTTGGATTTCCAGTTCATGAGGATAGTTTTCTTAGCGATGCATAGGGCAGTAAGAACTATGTGTGATATATTCTCTTCCATGTTTAATTTACCGATGTCGCCTAAAACACACAGTTTTGGTGATGCTTGGATATCGCAATTAAAACATGTGGATAGGTCTTCACGTGTTCTCTGCCAGAACCTCTGAGCAGGTGTACAAGACCAAATTGCATGCATATAGTTCTCAGCATGATTGCCTGAACAGTGGGTGCATATATTTGTCTCTGAGGCCCATTTGGAACATCCTGTGCCCTGTATAGTATGTTCTATGAAGAGTTTTGTATTGTATGAGTTGTAAATTTGGATTTTTAGTCATTTTGAAAGTGTTTAAACATATCTGTGTCCAGAAGTTTTCATCTGGGTTGATGGAAAGATCTCGCTCCCATTTTGCAGTAGGGAGGGAAATTGAACCATTAATTTTTAATAATAACTTAGATATTTTTGATAACAATTTAGGGGTATAGAGATTTAGAAATTCTGTTACCAATACAGGGATTTCTAATTTCAGATCACTCAAATTAAACCTTGCCTGTATGATGGACCTCAATTGTTGATATTCAAGAAATTTGTTTTTGCCAATTCCATATTTTGTAACAAGTTCTTCAAATGAAATAAAGGTTCCATCTTGAATGACATGTTCTAGATTCTTTATTCCTTTCTGTTGCCATGCTGAAAAATTCAGCACTCTTTTTCTGACATATATCTGGATTGTTCCAAATGGGTGTCAGTTTACATGGGATAAGTGAAGACTTTGTTATCTTTAAAAATTCCCACGATATAGCACGATATAATAACCAGTCCATTTGGGGGGGTGGGGCATCTTCCTGATGTATTCACAGATATTCCATGTTTCATCCTGGATTGTGCCTCTGACACTCAATCATTGTCACCCTCCCTCTTTCCGTTGCTCATAGAGCCTGAGGATGCTGGACTTCAGGTGGTGACCTTGGTGCATTGTGAGAACCTTTTGTGTCTTCACATCAGTGGCATCTATCTCCTCCTGTGGCCACCTTATTAATCAGTCTGGGTATCTGATAACCGGTAGGGCATAACTACTGATTGCTCTGATCTTATGCCTACTGTTCCAGCTGGCTTCTCAGCACCCATCTTACCTTCTGTAAGGTGGCTGACCTTTGGGCATCTTTATTATGGTCTCAGCTGGCCTGTGGGATACCCAGGTACTTGTAGATATAGAGCTATGTAGCTCCTGTATATGCTACTCTGCTTCTGCTACACCTCTTCACTCTGGATCACCTTCTCTCTTTTTGCAACAATTTATTCACATTTTCCACATCCAGTCGGAATATCCTCACTGTAAATCCTGGTGAGGTGGATCAGTGACTCAACATCTGCTCACTCATGGCTGAAAGCAGCCGAACATGAAGATAAATCTTTGACATAATTATGAATAATTTTTTCCTCTAATGCCTAAAATTCTATTTGTTAAGAAATCCATTCAGTCATTACTAGTGAAAGGAATACTCGGCTCTACAGAGCTCTGACTCTTTGTCAGCCTGGCTACAGTGCTGAAAACAAACCTGGGGTTGTTCTTATTTTCTTCAATTAATGATGAATAGTAAGATGTCCTAGCTTTACGGAGGGCTTTTTTATAGAGCAACAAACTCATTTTCCAGGCTAAATGAGCATCTTCTAATTTAGTGAGACGCCATTCCCTCTCCAGCTTTCGGGTTATCTGCTTTAAGCTGTGCGTTTGTGAATTATACCACAGAGTCAGGCACTTCTGATTTGAAGCTTTCCTTTTCAGAGGAGCCACAGTATCCAAAGTTATACGCAGTGAGGATGTAAAACTATTGACGAGATAATCGACCTCACTGGGAGCAGAGTTTAGGTAGCTGCTCTGCACTGTGTTGGCACTGAAGAGCATAATAATGAAGGAATTAGATCCTTAAACATAGTTACAGCACTTTCAGAAAGACTTCTACTGTAATAAAACTTATTCCCCACTGCTGTGTAATCCATTAAAGTAAATGTAAATGTTACTAAGAAATGATCAGACAGGAGGGGGCTTTCAGGGAATACTGTTAGGTCTTCAGTTTCTATGCCATATGTTAGGACAAGATCCAGAGTATGATTAAAGTGGTGGGTGGGCTCCTTTACATTTTGAGAGAAGCCAATTGAATCTAACAATAGATTAAATGCAGTGTTGAGGCTGTCATTCTCAGCATCTACATGGATGTTAAAATCACCCACTATAATGATTTTATCTGAACTGAGCACTAAATCAGATAAAAAGTCTGAGAAATCAGACAGAAACTCTGAGTAAGGACCAGGTGGACGATAGATAATAACAAATAAAACAGGTTTTTGATTTTCCCAATTAGGATGGACTAGACTAAGAGTCAGGCTTTCAAAAGAATGAAAACTTTGTCTGGGTCTTTGATTAATTAATAAGCTGGAATTGAAGATTGCAGCTAATCCTCC
Source organism: Archocentrus centrarchus (assembly GCF_007364275.1). Classification (NCBI taxonomy): domain Eukaryota; kingdom Metazoa; phylum Chordata; class Actinopteri; order Cichliformes; family Cichlidae; genus Archocentrus; species Archocentrus centrarchus. The sequence continues at coordinate 2,169,060 of NW_022060263.1, read as the reverse complement.
TCCTCGACCTGTGCTTCGAGCATTCTGACAGTTACTGTGACTCGGGGGTGTTGATTCATTTAAACTAACATATTCATCCTGCTGTAACCAGGTTTCTGTAAGGCAGAATAAATCAATACGTTGATCAATTATTAAATCATTTACTAATAGGGACTTGGAAGAGAGAGACCTAATGTTTAATAATCCATATTTAAGTGATTTACTCTTTGGTGAAGTTGCGGATGCCATATTATTAAAGATGACAGCCAGCTGTCCAGAAAATAAAGCCACATGGAAGAAAACTTGTTAAAAACATTAAAAAAAATCTTTCTTCATCCATATTATTTACAGAATCCTGAAAGACTTCAGTAGATGAGTCTTTAAAGGATTCTGTAAATGACATTGGTGGTAAAGTATTTTTAGCAAATTGGATGGGTACCTCCTTGACCTCGTGTTTTGTTTGTTTTTTGTTTTGTTTTTTGTTTTTCACAAATGAACTAGCATTTAAAAAATTGATTAAATCCAACACTTTCTTTCAGATATTGCAACAAGGCCAGGACTTACCCCTCCATTCAGGAAATATGGTTATGGTATGTATTCATGACTTTATAATTTTTTCACCTGGTCATTAAAGCAATGTGCTATTAAACTTTATCCTTCTAACATATTTAACATACATTATGTTAAGGTTGTTGTTGTAATTGCAAAGTTACAATTAATTTGCATAAAAATCACAGTCCTGTAATTGTTCTGTAATTTCAATTAAACATTATTTGTGTTGTATTTATATTATGAACCAATCTGGGTCATTTTGGCCCCAATATAAAATAAATGAAACAAACACACAACCAGCCAGACCATGAATGTAATCTCTCTAGTGTATCTTGGGTCTTCCCAGGGCCTCCCAGGACACGCCTGAAACACCTCACTTAGTAGGCTTCCAGGAGGAGTAGTGGCTCTACTCTGAGCCCCTCCCCTGTGACCAAGTTCCTTGTCTTTTTTCTAAGACACCAGCCACGCTTTGGAGAAAGGTTATTGTCGCTCCTTATACCTGAGATGTTATTCTTTTGGCCACTACCCACAGCTTATGATGATAGGCGAGTGTAGGAATGTTGATCAGCCTATAAATCGACAGCTTTGCATTCACACCTGGCGTCACCATAGCAGAGTAGTAGAGCATCTGCTTTACAGCAAATTTTTCAGCAATCTGTGTCAGTCTCACTTCCTCCTCACTCGCAAGCAAGACTATGCATTACTTAAAGTCCTCCACTTGGGGTAGCATTTCACTTCCAACCCAGGGTACTACACCCTTTTCTAACTGAGAAACATGGCCTCAGCCTTCGAGGTGCTAATTCTTATCCCAGCTGTTTCCAACTCAACTGCTACCCCATTAGTTGCACCTAGATTTTCAGCCCATAAATATGAATAGATCTGGTGACAAAGGGTGGCCCTAGTGAAGTCCAACACCCACAGGAAAAAAGTCTGATTTATGGCCGTCAATATGGAGAAAGCACTCTTTTACAGGGACTGACACCCCATATTCCCGCAGCACCCCCCACAGGATGCCCCAAGGGGATGCGATCGAATGCCTTCTCCACAAAACACATTTTGACTGGTTGGACAAACTCAAATGTACCGTATTTTTCGGACTATAAGCCGCTACTTTTTTCCCACGTTTTGAACCATGCGGCTTATAGCCCGGTGCGGCGTTTCTGTGGATTTTTCTTTAACCACCAGGGGGCTCTTTAGCAGGATATGAATCATGGGACGTCAAAGTTGGAAATCAAAGAAGAAAGCGCCAACAAGTGCTAGCAGCAGGCACAAAAGAGATTTTTTTCAAACTCCCTCATCATGGAAACCACAAAAAGAACTTCCTATGATGCCGCTTTTAAGTTGAGGGCTATCGACCTGGCACTACAGGAGGGAAATAGAGCCGCTGCACGTAAGCTCGGCGTGAACGAATCAATGGTGAATTGACTTGTTATAACTCAAATTTGGGGTTGTCTGTCCCCCTCTGCTGAGTGCCGAGTAATTGTGGAAAACCGAGAGCGGCGGAGATACCAGCGGCTTATAGCCCGGTGCGGCTTATATATGTACGTTTCCAGTTTTTTCCAAAAAATTTGTAGGTGCGGCTTATAGTATGGTGCGCTCTATAGTCCGGAAAATACGGTACTTGGAAGCAGTGTTAATTTTGTTGAGAAAATATTTTTGTCATAGTTTTCGTCAACGAAAACTTTTTTTTTCATGACGAAAACGAGATGATTACTAAATTAAAACAACCTAAAAGGATAAAAACAATGATGATTCATCAAGATGAAACCATTTTCGAAAGTGTAAATTAATTTCCTTGTGAAATTAATTGACACTTTTGTCAAGACAAACGTGTCAATTAATTTCGTCATCGTTTTTATCCTTTTAGGTGGTTTTAATTTAGTTATCGTCTCGTTTTCATCATGGAAAAAAGGGTCGTTGGTGAAACCTATGACGAAAATATTTCGTCAACAAAATGAACACTGCTTGGAAGGATAAAGATCTGGTCCAGTGTTCTACAACCAGGACGAAAACCGCATTGTTGCTCTTGAATCTGAGGTTTAACTAACAGATGGACCCTCCTTTCCAGCACCCTGGCATAAACCTTACCAGGGAAACTGAGGAGTGTGATACGCCGATAATTAGAGTACACCCTCCGGTTTCCCTTCTTAAAGATGCGGACCACCTCCCCAGTCTGCTAATCCAATGGCACTGCCCCAGATCTCCACGCGATGTTGCAGAAGCGTGTCGACCAAGACAGCCCTACAACATCCAGAGCCTTCAGGAAGTCAGGGTGAATTTCCTCCACCCCAGGGGCCCTGCCACCAAGGAATTGTTTAACCAGTGATGGGCGAGTCGTTGGCCACCGCCCAAGCCGTCTTCCACTTGGCCTGCTGGTATCTGTCAACTGCCTCCAGAGTCCCACAGGCCAGCCAAGCCCGATAGGACTCTTTCTGCTTGATGTCTCCCTTCACCTCCGGTGATCACTATCTGGTTTGGGGATTACCACCACAACAGGCACAAACCACCATGCAGCCACAGCTCTAAGCAGAGGCCTCAACAATGGAGATGCGGAACATGGTCCATTTAGACACAATGTTCTCAGCCTCCCCACAGAATGCTGTTGAAGTTCTGCTGGAGATGGGAGTTGAAGATCTCACAGACTGGGGCCTCTGCCAGGCATTCTCAGCGCACCCTCACTATAAGTTTAGGTGTGCTGGGTCTGTTAAGCATCCTCCCCCACCACCTGATCCAACTCACCACCAGGTGGTGATCCGTTGACAGCTCAGCTCCTCTCTTCACCCGAGTGTCCAGAACATACAGCTGCAGATCTGATGATACGGTTACAAAATCGATCATCGACCTGTGACTTGGGGTGTCCTGGTGCCACGTGCACTTATGGGCACCACGGGCTTATGCCCGGCCACCAGACTCTCTCCATCGAGCTCCCTCCCCAGGCCTGGCTCCAGGGCGGGGCCCCGGTAACCCCATCCCAGGCAGGGTAAACAGTTCCTTTGGTGAACCTTCCATTGGGGGTCATTGGAATTACTCTTTGTCTGGCCCCTCATAATAAATAATTTACTTTATTAAAACTGCATAGGCAGAAATGGGTGCTTTTGACTGTAATCCTCAGGGACCCCAAAACATTTGTATTTATAAAAAGCACTAATCAAAGTAGAAATGGAAAATAATGACTGACATAATTAGAAACAAAGGTATTGGTGAAATCATAAAAAGATGGAATGATTTTAATAAAAAATTGAGAAAAAAATACTTCTGGGGTTGGCACAGGCCCCAGTTGGCAGGGTGAGGATGAAGTGTGATTATGGGATCAGATAATGAAATCTGTCAGATGTTTTAGCTGGATCAAATTGTTGATGAGTTGGTATGATCCCAGATTTTTTTGGTTCTTCAGTGCAGTAGTTGGATTGGTTTTCACACTAGCTTTAAGGTCAAACTGTTTCATTCCTGAAATTGGTTGCAATCTGTGCATTAATAATTATAGCATGTTAAGTAGATAAAATATTATTCAGTCCTTTTCGCTCTCTAACTACTTTAAGAAAGGTACCGCTTTATTTGTATGTAATTTCTACAATTCTACAATGTATGTAATTCTCTGTATTATTGTAGGGTCTTTACGCACAATACAAAGCGCCTTGAGGCAACAGTTTGTTGTGATTTGGCGCTATATAAATAAAATTGAATTGAATTGAATTGAATTAATTTACTTATAGTACATATTTGCAGATTCCCTGCCACAGCCCATAAAGCGTTATGAATGAAATGGAGAAAGTACACCAAAGGACTTGTGCTATAAGGCAGATAATCTTTCCTCTCATATTTGTGTTAAAAGACACCAACATATCACTCTGTAACATGCTGTTTGTAAAAAGGATTTACTTCAGTAGTAAAAGGCTTGCTATGTGTCACCCCTCATGTCTTGTTTTTGTTGCTTTTATGACAGTATCTTCTCTGAGGTAAATTGCTGATATACCTGTGACAGAACTTGATACCTCAACCCCAACCATCATTCCTATCACTAAACACAGAATTACTGATCCTGGTTTTTAGTGTCAGGATATTTCCCCTAGTTGGTGACCATAAGAGCATGCAAGGATCTTGGATGATTGAATGTGGCTTGGCTAATCTAATTCTCTCTGGATCACTCACTTGAACTGGATCATTAAAGCAGTATACGTCGATTGAGGCTATAGTCTCAGAGCCTGCTTGGCCTGCAAACAAAGCTTTCATTATCACCAGATTCATTATAATCCACATGTAACATGAAGTCAAAATCAAATTTGAAATTTTGACAAAAAAATGTAATCACCCTATGAAGATCTGGATCCAAATGAAAATACATACATACATGAATTAGGGGTCATTATATACAGTTGTGATTGGAATTTTTTCAAAAACTCATCAGGGACAAGTACAAGACAAGAATGTCATAGTAATTTGGGGGTTTTGATGGTTTCTTTGACCTGATTTTTATTTTCAGCTTGGAATAAAGTGCAGCATGCATCTTTAATGACTTTAAACAGAAACAAGAATTACATGCACACGTTTGAATTTGTTTTGGATTTTCTTTAATTCACAGAGTCAAAAGTACAGTACCAGTCAAAAATTTGGGCACACCTTCTCATTCAAATTCTTTTTTTTTTTTTTTTTTTAAATGTTTTGCTACATTGTAAATTAATACTGAAGTCATCCAGACAACGAAGGAAGACATAAGGGATCATGTGGTATACTTAAGTGTTAAACAAACTAAAATATGTTTTAGATTTTAGAATCTCCAAAGTAGGCACCTTTTGTTTTGATTTGGACTCATCAGACCAAAGGACAGATTTCCACTGGTCTAATGTCCATTCCTTGTGTTCCTTGGCCCAACCAATATGGAATGGCTGTAGAATGAAGTCTTTTTACTGTGTATTTCAAATTTTATCAAGATAGCACAAAAACCTACTGTTTTGTAAAGGTTTTTGTGTGTTGATGTCCAGGCGTGGTCTCACATGTACCATTTGGAGACTCCGAGTGCCACATGTTAGCAGCCTTTTATATAATGGCTGTAACTCCTCAATGCTTCAACATACAGTCATCAATGAGGCTCTAATCAAAGATACTACCCTGAGGAATCCTCTGCTATACACAAATTTAATGATAGTACAAATTAATTATAATTATAGACATATAAATCAGAGTTTGCCCAAATTTTTAAAAGAAGGAAAATGTTAGGCCTTTATTCACAAAAAACTCCCCAGTCTATTTTCAGTGATTCCTTCACACACACAAAATAAATAAACTGCATATTGATCAACAGTTACAGTGAATGTAAACTCTACATATACACATAAAAAAAAAAAAAAAACACAATCCTCCCAATTGTCCTGATATACAACCTACAACCTCCTCGCAAACAATTACCCCAACCCCAAACACAAAGGAACCCAAAGCCCACCACAAAGCGAATATCATGAATATCAATAAACATTGCTCTTAGCCATTGTGTAACCACCGTGAAAGCCTATGGAGACGTACATATTTACGTCTAAACGGCATATAATACGAGCACGAGCTGGGAATAAAAATTTAGACTTACTATGAAACACCTTCTGAGTAACTGCTGTTCGTTCGTGTTCATTCTGCAGCGATAAAACGGTTGAATCAGCGACAAAGTCCTCTAATAAATAATAATCCACTCTTGTGAGTCATTTAGTCACTTCATTGAAGAAAATAGCTTGTTTTGAGATATTTATACAATCCGTTGGTGAGAAAAAAGTACTGTAAACACTCTCGAGTCACTACGGCACACAGAGTCTTACTTCCGGCTTGACTTTACGCACGTAATATTGTGCAGCAACTTTGTGGATTCATCTGAAAACACACCCCAAGATGCCATATACCCACGTGTCAGGAATTTTATTAACTATACATCTGTGGTTTTAGAATTTGGGTCAGAGTTGACCAATCAGAACGATTGGTCAGCATTTGGGGCATGTCCAGAGAAGTCACATGACGCTGTCTGCTTATTATTGGCTCTGGAAAACTCATTTCATAACATGATTGGCCAAATGACCTGTCAATCCAATTCTGAGGGTCTAGTCTGTCATATAAAAGCATCGTGAGGGCAGACTGCAGAGTGACTGTGACGGTATGAGGCTTCAAAGTCGGAAAGCACCACGAACGTCCCGTGGGCGGGACACTACCAGTTAACAGGTTAACTTATAGTTTCTGAGGCTGGTAGCTCTGAACTTACCCTGTGCACCAGAGGTAACTCCTGGGCTTCCTTTCCTGGGGCGGTCCTGATGTCCAGTTTCATCATAACGTTTGATGGTCTTTGTGACTGCGCTTGAGGATAGTTTCAAAGTGCGCATTTTGAGCTATGACCTCACATTGCCAAATGCAGAAGTCTGACTGGTCAGATCTGTTTATTTGCTTGCGAAAATCAGAAGAATTGAACTTGATCCAAAAAAATAAATGCCGCAAATCTGTCCTGTGAAATGATGCAGTCGGTGCAAAAGGCTACATTAAAAATAGGTGGGTCTGAATTTTTTTTTTTTTTTTTTGAAGCACGAAACATTCGCACAGATCAAAACTAAGAACAATGTGAAAAAGCAACTGCACAAATTGGGAAAGTCTCTTGGAGCCATACTTGAACAACTGCAGATTCTAAGATCATCAGTTCAAACAACTGTAAGTTATTTGGACATGGTAAATGGACTGGTTCTTATGTAGCGCTTTTCTACTCTAATTGAGCACTCAAAGCGCTTATACAACATGTGTCACCACTTTGAAAAACTCTGGAAGAAGACCCAAACTGTCACCATCAGATGAGAGAAAATTGGTTAGGATGTTTAGGAACAACCCAGGAACCACCGTGGTTAATCTCAACATAAAGTTTTCAACCGCTATTTCACTGCATTGTGTGTATTACACAAGAAAAGCGAAGCGATTTTCACGGCTGTGAATTAGGTTGGGCTCTAAGGCTGAATTTGCTGCTTTGTATCAGTTCATATCACAGATAAAAGGACACAAAGTGCGTACTTGTCGTCTTGCTCTAATCGCTGTCTGTGTTTCCGTCTGTGCTGCACACAGATGCTGCAGTAGTTTGGTTTGGACCAGAAAATATGTTAGCAGCACAAAAGCGTGTTTCCCACATTTGTGCCCTTCAGCTTCCCTGTCCAGACGAGGACCCGTCCACACTCATATGTAAAGCATCAGTTCACAAAGCACGGTGGAAACGCAGGCTCATTCTTAAGCGTTTCGCCGGTTCATTGGAACCAACACGAGCACTGGCACGAGCACCGGTACCTCAGTGGTGGAAACGTGGTAAAAGTAGATGGAATAAATTGTAAATGGACTAGTTCTTATATAGTGCTTTTCTACTCTTTTCACTTACAACACTTTGTATAACACATTTGCATTCACACACAGTCATACAAGCACTGTTTTTCTATATCAAAGTGCTTTCTATCTAACATTAACATACATTCATACTCTGACGGTTGCATCAGAGAGCAACTTGGGGTTCAGTATCTTGCCCGAGGATACTTTGGCATGCAGACTGGAGTAGCCAGGAATCAAACCACCAACCTTCTGATTAGTAGATGACCTGCCCTACCTCCTGAGCCACAGCCACCTCATGAAGGACTACCTCTAAATTCTTCAAATTCACCTCAAATCAACAGCTAGACAGTTGAAACTTGGACACAGTTGGTTGTTCCAACAGGACAATAATACCAAGCATACATGAAAACCTGTTTGGGAATGGATAAAACAAGCTAATATTAAGCTTCTGGAATAGCTTTCCCAAAGCCGAGATTTCAAACCTATTGAAAATTTGTGGACTATGCTTAAAAGCCAGGTTCATGCCAGGAAACCAACCAATTTAAATCAACTCTGCAATGAATAACCAGCCTGTTATGCCTGAAGCTCGTTGAGGGCTACAAAAAGCATCTAGTTGAGCTACATTTAACCATATATTAGTAGGGATGCATGCACAGTGCTGAGAAAAAGTTTTTACCCCCTTTCTGATTTATTTATTTTGGGTAGGTATGTGTTTCAGATAATCAAACAAATTTTAATATTAGACAAAGATAACTTGCGTAAATACAAAATGCTGTTTTTAGAAAACTATTTCACTTATTAAGGGGAAAATAGCTATCCGAACCTACCTGACCCTGTGTTTAAAAAAATTTTTTTTAATTGACCCGAAAACCTAACTGATTGTACCACATTTGGCAGCAAGAACTGCAATCAAACGTTTGCAATAACTGATAATGAGTCTTTCTCATAACTGTGGAGGAATTTTGGCCTATTCTTTTTTTATTACTTTTTCCACATAGGGCTAGGTATCTTTGGATAGCTTTTTCTCCTTAATAAATGAAAACTGCATTTTGCATTTACTGGGGTTACTGCTGTCTAACATTAAATTTTGTCTTAAGGAAAAAAATAAAATAATAATAATAATATTAAATTTTGTTTGACCTGAAACATGTAGGTGTGACAGATATGCAAAAAAAAAAAAAAAAAAACAGGAAGGGGGCAGATACTTTTTACAGCACTGTATTACTTGAGCCTGTATGGAAACTTTTGTCCGTGTATGGATTAGAGAAGATGTGAAATAAATTGAAACTTGTACACCTAATCTTGTTTTTGAAAGTCATTGGATAAGTGGAAGAAAATTGATGAATGAATTAAAGATATATACTGTGGAAAAAAAAACAGTTCAAAGAAATCATGAAAAATCCCAAATTATCCTGACATTCATGCCCAGCTTCTGACCAAAACTGTGTGTGGACTTTGTGGGTGTGAAATTCATGCACTGCTTCCACTGATTGCCCCCCCCCTCCCTTTTTTTTTTTCTTTCAGACACTATGAAGATTATCCACCAAGCTCATCGAGCAAAGGTATCTAGCTGGAGGACTAGATACAGATAGATAAGCACAGAGGTCATAGAGTGTCCCTATAGTAATGAAATTTAATGGCATAAACTACTAAAATGCTGTCACTGGTCAGCTGACAGATGCAAAATTCTAAGCATTACCAGAAAATGGGCATACTGAAACTCTGGTGCTGTGGTACAGTCAGTGTTAATTTTGACAGCAAATTTTGATTTAGTTTTAGTCCTTATCCATGTTTAATATAACCATCAGAGGAAATTGCATAGTATGTATGATCGAAAATAAAATCTGTACACTTGTCTTCAATAAGCTGGTATGCCAACAAGTAAATCATGTCATTTTTGTTTTAAGTCAGTTTCAGAACTTTAGATTCGTATCACAATTGAGAATCAATATTATCGGCTGCATGTTTCAGAAATGTATATAATTTACATTTCAGATTTGCAATTTTAATTTGTTGGGGTTTTTTCTTTGTTTTCAGACAAACGAGTTAGTGATGAGTTTAGATGATGATGAAACTCTCATTCTGCAAGATGGCCAAACCCTCAGAGCTGCTGGTGTTGGTAAGAACATTGCTGACCATTCAGTACTCATTAAAGGCCAGTGTTGGGTGTAACATGTTCTAACTAACGCAGTGCTGTATTCACATTACATTTTTCAGTAACACAGTAATGTAGCAAGCAGGGTTTGTACGGGTACTGGAAATCCCTGAAAGTGCTTGAACTGAGCTAATGAGCTAATTTTGGTGAAGGGGTTAACAACAAAGAGTAGTGGCGATATGGACATTTATTTTCATGCAGTTAAAATAAGAGTGCAGTGGTAAAGTACAAACTGTCAGGGAAAGAAACAGCTGTATTACACTGCTAACACAACACCAGCTGTTTTCAAACATCTGCACAAACAGCATGCTAACACAAAGCTAGCGAAGAACACAGGGTGATGTGATAGCTGAATGTAAGCTGACCCCAGACCAGCAGCCAGAGCCTGATCATGAACCAAAGCAGCAATTAGCAGTCAGGCTTGTAGCATTGTAGCCTCCGTTTCTACAGTAGAATCACTGATTTTTTTTTTTAACACTATTGATTGTTACTATTAATTGTGTTCTTCTATAATGAATCACTTTAAATGCTGATTAACTGTGCGGCACCGCGCATTATGAACACGCTACGCTCCAAACAACGAAGAAAAAAACAAGCTTAAAGTGATGTTAAATGTATGAAAATGTGTTACTGCAAAATGTTTGTGCATCATTGAATCTGAGAAAATAACATCTGAAAAACCAATAAAAAGGCAACTTAAAAGTGTGGCACATTGTGCCTTATGAACGGTTCATGACACACATCAAACCAATACGATATCTGAGCAGTGGAGCCCAGCCCTCCCTCTCCCCCAGCCTCAGACTTAAGTGCTGGGTCTTTGTAGAGCTATGATGTTGTTGCCGGTGATTATACCTGTGCAGGTGCGTTAGTGTGTTAATTAAGTCGTGTCCTAGTGTTTTACTTGTGGTGTCGGGTGACAGAAACATAAAATGCTGGGACTTCTCCCCTCCTGGGTCCTGCTCTTTGCTGTGGTCAGTTCATTTAAGGTGCAAACACATTTGACCCTCTAGTTTTTATGTTTCTTTGTACAAGGAGCCGTAAATGCAGGAAAGGAAGGTTGTTTCTCCGGAGGTGTGCTTCGGGTTGTAAAACTTAAAAAAAAAATAACGAACAAGATTAGACCTAATAAAAGCATGCAGGCCAAGATTAACAGAGTTATGGCATTTTTCTATAACAATGTCAGGGCTGCAGCTCCATCTGGTGGCAAATGAATGCATAACATTTAGGACAAACATTTATCAGCACTGGGTATCAATTAAAACTTTAATAATTAGGCTAACCGACTAGTACGTGTGGTACAGACTAGTGACAGTAGCGACAATTAGTCGACTAGTCACGCACGTCTGTAGTAAAGACCTTACAGAGAAAACTCCAACAATCAGACCCCCCCCCCCCCCCATGAGCAAGCACTTGGTGACAGTGGGAAGGAAAAACCAGAATACATGTGTACTGATATCTGTGTGTAAATCTGTACAGAGATTTGTGAATGTGTATTCTGAATGTGTAAAGAAATCTGTAAGCATCCATAGATATTAATGCCTGAAAAAGTTTTGCTCGACGCACTGCAAATACAGACAAGTCATCAGTTATAAGTCGCCCAGCTTTTCAACTGGTTGTCTTTTTAACACGACTGTTGCTACACTTCTGCCTTGGAAGAGCCCTGCAGCGATCTGTATGTGTGTGTCTGTGAATCAAGGCTTCATTATTACCCAGTCACATTAGTCGGCTGGTAGTGGTGATTAATGCCCACGTCAAATCTCTGGTTCACTCTTGTTTCTATCATTTATGGAGCCCTGCTAAGTTCAGTCCCATTGTGTCACGTTCTGAACTTGAGATTGCTGTCCATGCATTCATTTCCTCACATCTGGATTATTGTAATGCTTTATTTACTTGTTTTAGCAAAAGCTCCCTGGAGCGTCTCCAGGTTGTTCAGAATGCTGCTGCGAGGCTTCTGACAAAATCTTCTAAGTATTCGCACGTCACACCGTTACTCATCCAGCTGCACTGGCTCCCCATTAGTTTCAGAGTTCAGTTTAAAGTTCTGGTCCTGACTTATAGAGGTCTTCACGGTCAAGCCCCAGCTTATATCAGTGAACTCTTGCATCCCTACATTCCCACCAGGTCTCTTAGGTCATGTGATGAAGGTCTACTGGCCTTACATCACACAAGGCTGATAACTAGGGGAGATAGAGCTTTTGCAGCAGTGGCTCCTGACTCTGGAACTCTGTCCCGTTATGTATACGAACTGCGGACTCGGTGGTGTCTTTTAAAAAACAGCTAAAAACTCATCTTTTTAGGCTTGCATTTGATTAGTTTATTTCCTATTTTATTTTATCTTATTTTATTTTATATTTATATATATATTTATATATATATATATAAATATATTTATATATATATATAAATATATATATATATATATATATATATATATATATATATATATATATATATATATATATATATATATATAGGAGGAGCTGATCGCAGCGATGGCCTCGATGTGCTTTTTAACTATCGGGTTACTTGACCATTACAGGACTTACAGTTAGCCCAACTAATGTGAAACAGTACAGTGTTTGACTGTACTCAGAAATGTGTCCTTTATCTTTTTGTTTCCCTCTGAATGAACAGCATGAGAGTACAGCCGTGTGCTGTTCCTGTTGATTATGACAGGCTCATATGTCACAGTGGGCCCCTGAAAATAAAGGTTTCATCATTTTCTGTCAAAACTGGAATATCTGCATGACAGATGTTTTGGGTTTGCAACTTTGCTGGTTGTGTGTTAATATATAAAGACTAAAAGACAGTTCTATGTATGTCCTCATTTGGATAGGGATCTGTGTCAGTAAGTGGGACTCACGTTTATTTTGTTAACTGCTACTTATGTGATCCTGCATTTTAGATCAAGTTACGGAGAAATGTAAAAGTAACAAGTAGTGTAACAAATTGCTTTCTCTGGGAGTTAAGTGCATTACTTTGAAGAGAAGTAAAGGAGTAAGTGTTCCATCAGTGTTTGGTTAAAGGAAAGGATGTGGACAGTACTCTGCAGAAGTCTTGAACCACACCTCCTTTCTTTATAGGAGCCACGTGTTCTTTGTATTTTTTTAAGCGGTCTTGTACAATAGTTCTCACTGCTGGCCTATGAATCATTCAAGCATAAAACGGGCATCTAACTCAACAGAAGAACCAGTGTTTTGTCGACACATAGCAGACAACGTAGCAAAGAACCCAATTTAAATTGTATCTTTGAGCAACTTGTTACAACAGCTTGTTGCAAAAATGCATAATTTCTTTAGTTGAGCTGACAAAAAATTTCAAAGGTAACAGTTTAACAGGCATAAAATCAACATGATTTCCAGAGACTGACAAAAAAAAAGTGGCAGGCCTAAAGAACCATCTGCAGCACCTCAGGGCACATGAATACTGAACAGTTTTTTTGGATTTGTAAATTCATAGAATATTTCAGACTGAAATATCACATTAATGAGTATTCACACCTTGGCAGCAATGATTGTCTCAAGTCTTCTTTGGAATAACCCTGTAAGATTTGCTCACCTCTTGGTTTCTTCTAATAATACTGACAGACCTGTTTAAGCTCAGCATGCTGGGTGGGAGTGTATGCTCAGGCATTTTCAGCTCACTGTGCTACTGAGTTTAGATCCAGATGCTGGTTGGACCAGTGGGCCAGTCCCATGATGCACTGAGGGGTTCTTTTTCATCCACCCCTTTTCATTCTGTGTTTATACCCCACTCTGCATTAATCATTAGTTATTATTAATGTCTGGCTCTCCCCCCTCAGCAGATTACCCCCCCTCCCTGAGCCTGGTTCTGATGGAGGTTTCTTCCTGTTAAAGGGAGTTTTTCCTTCCCACTGTCACCAAGTGCTGCTCATAGGGGGTCGTTCTGACTGTTGGGTTTTCTCTGTATTATTGTAGGGTCTTTACATTATAATATGAAGCATCTTGAGGCATCTTGGTGTTATATAAATAAAATTGTTGTCTTGTAGAAATACAAACTTTCTCTCCAGCTTGAGTTCATAAGCAGTACAAAACTGTTTACACTCAGGATGGCTCCATGTTCTTTCTGACATCCTCCCAGACCCTCCTCACAGCTTGATGCTGTGCACTGACTGTAGCAGTGGCGGCTCCAAAAATATTTTTCTGCAGGTGCTAAGGGGGGGGGGGGGGGGGGGGGGGGGGGGCTAAGCATTTTACTGAGGGTGCTATGAAGGATCATTTGTTCTTTCAGTTCTCAACACACTCACAGACACAAGCGATTTTCTTGGGGGTGCTATAACTTTTCCAGGGGGAGCTATAGTGCCCCCCGGCGCCGCCACTGCACTGTAGACAAAGAGGTAGATAAATCCTTCAGTAGATCTATGTCAGGTCTCTGACGGTCAGCAGTCTTTTCTTGGTTCTCTGACATACACCACCAACTGTGAAACTTCCAGTAGCCAGTTTATCTTCCTAACACTGACCAGTGAAGTACGGAGCAGTGCACTCTAATCAGGCTTTAGAAGCATTTCAGTGACCAGTGATGAGAGTTCAGTTTTGTCGTTCTTGCTTATCATTGTGTTTAGACTAATATGAAAGAGAATTAATGTAATCCCCTTTAAATGAGTCAAATTTGATAAAAATGGAAGACCAGAAAAGTTTTTAAAAATTTCATAAATTCCACAAAATGTGTTTTTGTCACAGTTTAAACTTTCACGTTTATTCTTTCAGCTAACGAGACAGAAGTGGCCTTCTTCAGGAAGGAAGACTACAGTCTGTATAAGGCTAACCCCAAAACTAACTGGTGACTGCAAACTTAATGCTGCATAAAGGACAGAGGTCAAAGGGCAAACATGCCAAGAACAAACCCAACAGCTGTGCCATGCTTCTGCTTCAGCATTTTAATTCATGGGCTTTTTTTCTTTAAAGTCAAAGTTTATTATCCAGCGTACTGGTGGGTGTTTTTATTTGTAGTTTATGATCCTTCATTGTGATCATACACATTCTTTTGTTGTTGATGTTGTTTTAGATATGCTAAGTGTTTTCTGTTAGCTTACATTTTTTAGCTTTTTTAAAAGTTGTACAGTATTTATTATACTGCTCTGCTCATTATGGTCATCAATAAAATCACGTTACAATCTGCTCAGTTTAGTTCAGTGTTTCACACTTTGTGATGGATATAAGAGATACTTTTTCTAATTTAAATTCATACATATAGTATTCAGACTTTAATAGCTTCATTTGGTGGTTAGGTGCATCCTGTCTGCTGTAGTCATTGAAATATACACTGTATTGATTATGCCTGTGGTGGGTCTATGTAAATAATATGCTATATTGTATTGTTCTCTAGACAAAAGCTGTGCAGTTGAAGAACTCTGTGTACACCTCTTTAATTAATCTTTAGCGAACCACAGATGAAGAGAAGATCTGACTCCTCTCAGGGAAAACTGGATTCAGTAACTGAAATGGAAAAAGTGAACTGAAACACCTTTTTCTCAGGTTTGTCTGAGTAACACTCGTCTTACATGATGAGGAAATTCATAACTCAGATCTAATCAGATACGATCTGTACACTGTGAGCCAGCGCTGTACAGCAGCATGCAGTGAATAAATGTTACATCTTTGAGTCAGAACTCGTCCTGAGTTCAGTCCATGAGGGATATGCTCACCTTAATAAAGATAATAGACATTCAGCACACAAACATTTAAACTGAACAGCAGTAGTGCCTGTAATGCTGGCGGATTACTTTTAGATGTCTGCACTAGTGCCCCTGTTTCAGGTGCATCCTTAGATGTGATTTGCTTTAGGACCTGGCCATCAGAAAGCTAAGTTTGACAATGCTAATCACCTACTGTATGTCTGAGCAGAAGGGTCAGTGAAAGTAGTCCGAACTGAGGAAGGACTAATTCAGATTCATTTACAGCGAGATTATAAAGCAGAACATTTGAAGAACAGAAGATGTGTTTGTATTAGATAAACAAAAATGAAGAATTTAAATGTCTTTTTACAGCTCTTATGTTAGGTTAAAACTTTCCAACACAGACATGAAAGTCGTGTACCTGAACAACTCTACTCCTGAATAAAAGCCTTCCACTCTGCCATGGCTTTTTTGTATGAGCTTGTGGTGTCTCGCTCATGGATACTGTCCTTTAACACTTCAGTCTGAATGACAGACAGAAGGGTTGCCACACACTTTGGATATGTGAGATGCAAGGTGTAGTAGTATGCCATCAGATACAGCAAACCTTGACGGAGGTCTTCTTCAGCAAATGTGGTGATGGGTGTGGTTCCAATTGCCATAATACAGTGGGACCCATCAAAGAGCAAAACAGGGCTGAAGAGAGATCTCCTCTGAAGGTAGATGGCTGGATCTTCTGCTGGCTAAAGAAAAAAGGACAAAACAGAGAAGAGAGACATTAAAAAACTAGCTGAGCAGTCAAACTACTGAGACACTATTATGTATATATGTATATATATATATGAATGATCACAATCATAGAATACAGGTGGTACAGCTCATCTTCATATCATTTTGTTTCTTTAGTTTGAAAAATGCCCTACAGAAAATGTCAAATATGCCTGCCAATGAAATAATTATGACAAGATTAACTTGTGTCTTAGTCACTGTTAGTAGTCATTCTCCACATACTTTGGGAAATGACAGAGATACTGCACCTGTAATGTTTTAAATCTGTTATTACTTCCAGTTTGTTTTGTGAATTTTTATGATTTTAATGAATTTTAGTTTAATTACCGTATTTTTCGGACTATAAGCCGCTACTTTTTTCCCACGTTTTGAACCATGCGGCTTATAGCCCGGTGCGGCGTTTCTGTGGATTTTTCTTTAACCACCAGGGGGCTCTTTAGCAGGATATGAATCATGGGACGTCAAAGTTGGAAATCAAAGAAGAAAGCGCCAACAAGTGCTAGCAGCAGGCACAAAAGAGATTTTTTTCAAACTCCCTCATCATGGAAACCACAAAAAGAACTTCCTATGATGCCGCTTTTAAGTTGAGGGCTATCGACCTGGCACTACAGGAGGGAAATAGAGCCGCTGCACGTAAGCTCGGCGTGAACGAATCAATGGTGAATTGACTTGTTATAACTCAAATTTGGGGTTGTCTGTCCCCCTCTGCTGAGTGCCGAGTAATTGTGGAAAACCGAGAGCGGCGGAGATACCAGCGGCTTATAGCCCGGTGCGGCTTATATATGTACGTTTCCAGTTTTTTCCAAAAAATTTGTAGGTGCGGCTTATAGTATGGTGCGCTCTATAGTCCGGAAAATACGGTAGTTATTTTTAATCAATTTATTAGTGTTTCCTGTAGACATTGGTCTGTATTTGTATTTTGGCAGGCCACGCTGTCCTCTGACCAACATAGTGCTGCAGAAATTTCAGTATCAATTTTCAAATGTAAATTCTATTATTTTTAGGAGCAGAGATGCTTAAAAAGGACCAAATAAATTGCCAAAATGTACAGTGAAAGCCCTTGCAGACATACATTGCCTACTTTCCTTCGGGATCAATAAAGTATCTATATATTAACTGATAACAATATGAACAAACTCTGACCTGAAGGACATGAAGCAATGCCTCACTGGCATGTCCCAGCTTCTTGGGTGGCGCAGTTGGTGAGGGGAAGAGTGTGGGGAGTGCCCTAAACAGGGCGATGTTGCATTCCACTGGAACAAAATAAATCAATGTTTAGTTCAATCCTAAATGATCTAAATTTGATTGGCAACTTAATCTTGATACCACAGAAAATTAGGTGTCACCATGAACAGTACTGTTGTTCCAGTTTTATTTAATCAGCACTATCATACACAATCCTATACATATTTATGTCTCTGAAAACAGCTACATGATGTATTAAAGATAGCACAATGACTAACCTCTATTTTGGTTCATCGGTGGCTTTAACACCTTCTTCCAAAGACCATAAAACTGAACCATGGAGCAGAAGTCCTCCCATCTTGCCTTTACTTCAGTTATGAATTTGTTGTTGTTCTTATCCAGGATCCGCCGTAGCTCATCCATCACCTATAGTGCAAGTAAATGTTAAAACCTGCACCAGTGCTTGCTTTATAAGAAAGCCACGATGAAAAGTAAGTCACTTACATTGTGAAGCTCCTTGAAACATGGATATGCCTCTAGAATCTTTGTTGGCCTATCTTCTTCTTTCAGAACATCGCTGTCAATGAAGGCTCTTCTTGATTGAAACTCAAGGTCAAGAATTTGGCAAACAGCATCTCGGTTGGGTTTTGGCTTCTTATACAGGTCCTGCAGAGTCTTGTAATGCCTGGCCTGTGTTGCTAGACTATCCATGTTGACTAAAGGGGAAAATACAGAATCAGTAACTGGATCCAACATATCAATCTAAATGATACTATGTGTTTTAGCCAGCAAGCCTAACATTGTGTGTTATATATTTATGATGGTTATTCTACAGAAAGTCAAATACATGAATATTGAAAAATCACATCCTGTCACAACAGATCAAAACCTAATCAAGTTTAAATTTAAAGTGTAATATATCAAGACATCCCAATCTATCAAAGTCATCCAGCCTTCACGTCCATCATTATTGCCATAATTAGAATTTGTCAATTACCTGAACTGTCGCCATCAGAACTGCTCACTGGTGGCAAAAGAATCGTTGATCCGCCACTTGAATCTGCATCATCATCTTCTCCCTGGTCACTTGGTGAGAACTCAATGTGGCGCCTTTTTTTTGAACGGCCCCTCTCTGGTGTGGGACCCTGCCTCTTTCGAGGGGACTTAATATTCAGGATCCTCTTCTGAAGATAACTGTACATGCTCGTCTATGGTGAATAAGATGTTGAAAGAAAAAAAGAAACGTAATATCACGTATATAATTTCAGAAGTCTGAAATAAATGTGAAAAAAATTTAATCACATACATATTTGGCAGGTAAGTCGTTATCCTGTAGCATGGGATAATACTCCACTAGTTTCTTAGCCATGGCAGTAACATCGTACTTGGACGGGTATCGTAACTCCTCTCCTTGTCGACTTGCTCTCAAGATTGAAATCATGCTGGTGACAGTGTTTCTCACCAGCCTGCATCTCAGCTCTTTGGACATGGCAGCTTCTCCCTCTCTACCAGTGCAGGCCATCTCAAAATAGTGTTTCCGAGCTAGTTCCAGCTCACCATCTGTATAGATCACATATTCAGGAGGACTGGGAAGCTGTAGAGTCTTCTCTGGGGTTTTCTTTACCAAAGGAGTGGATGTCTGGGGAGATGGAGGTGTTCCTTTAGGTGAAGACCTAGTTCCTGCTTCACCAGGGCCAGCTTTGTCTGGTAAGGTGGAATAGTCCTCCTAAGAAAATAATTCAAAACATAAATGTTGTAGGTGTTACAAACAAAACTGCACTACACGTTTTTAGATCAAAGGCAGCAAAAACTTGCCTCTTTGTGAAGATGAGCCCACAACTGTTTCCTCCTGAGAAAGTTTTCTGGACCAGGAAAAAGATCTCTTAAATCATCACGACTGAGGGTGTGGATTAAAACCTCATCTATGTTGGCAGCTGTAAAGAGAGGTCAAATAGTAATAAACCTTTTAGAGTTGAAAAACTTGGACCTTATAAATTTAATGGTATTCAACTTGACAGGGCAAATAAAATCCAAATTGTCCTCTTACTGTTTTATCTCCCAGCTACAAATAAATATAAATAGAATAAAATTTTGACATTTGGGTGTTTTGAGATTACATAAATAGTTAAAATTCAAATTTGAAACCAATGTCAGCATGGACAACTTTATTTTATTAAAGACACTTAAACTTGACATACCATTTAGAACTGATACTGTAACATCATCTAGTCCAT
The DNA here is from genome assembly GCF_007364275.1 of Archocentrus centrarchus. Taxonomy (NCBI): domain Eukaryota; kingdom Metazoa; phylum Chordata; class Actinopteri; order Cichliformes; family Cichlidae; genus Archocentrus; species Archocentrus centrarchus. The sequence continues at coordinate 2,149,205 of NW_022060263.1, read as the reverse complement.
CCATGATTTCCGTGTGTCTTCCTTTTAATTGCGCCTTTATCTGAGGGCATGAAAAAAAACACGACATTAAGCCAAGGCTCAAAAAATCATGCTCAGAAGTATGTCAGACCATTCAAACAGTACAACACCTTATGGACTTTTCAAATACAACACATGTATTTTCCTTCTGTATACAGTGGACCCAGAGTGATTGACAGGAGCCTCAACTAGTGCAGAAACTAAACTCTCAGCATTTTCCTCCACAGCCTGCATAGGTCCCTCAGCTAAGACATGCACACCTGCCTCTGATCTGCATCTGCTGTTCCTACGTTCATTAGTACCAAGTCTGTCTGCATGTCCTGCTAATTACATCAAACATGTACATATTTTATGTGGAAAATTATATTCAGACTTTTAACACCATTGGTTAGTCATGGTAAACAAAAAAAAAAAACTTAGCGCATTGTAACGTAAATTGCAGGACCAAACCTGTTAGCTAATATTAGCTAAGCATGCTTAGCTAGCTGGCTTTTAGGCTACAGTGGCAAAAAACTTGTGGACGTATTATGAGAACTGATAGTCCATCCATGGGTAAACTGATTGCTGGACCAGGCTGCTGTTTTCCCAGTAGTACAAAATTTTTAAATCAAATGCTGTAAAAGTTCTCCTTACCTCAGCAGAATCCAGTCCAAGCCTGCTTCTTCGCTCCCCTTCAAACGGTTACAGGACAGACGTGACCACATGAGGGCAGTCAGGGGGGAGTAGGTGCAGACCATAATAATGTTTCTAAAACTTGTAAAGTAATAACAGTCATAATAGGGGGATATTATAACTATAAATTACATTTTAATTATTACTCCTGTTGTGGTCCCTTACTGAATCACAATAACTAGAGTTTAAACTAGATTTAATGAGAGTTTTGATGTAACCGACCCCCCTCCATATTTGGTAATGACCTGCAGCGCCTGTATGAGCCCGCCAACAACAGCTCAAAAGTGATGTGAAGCAGTAAGGTATTTGTTTCTGCTCTTGCTTAGACTGAACGTTTTGTCTACTTTCTTCTGCTACATTTACATTTCTAATAGAGGTTTACGAACGTGTGTTGTAGTGCTAGCATGACTTGATTTTGCCGTGAGTGAAGATTTTCATTAGGCTAAGAATAGACTGTCTGCATTCAGCTAGCTGCCCTGTTTTTTCTTTTTGGCGGTTTAACATGGCCTGTTGGAGGTGTATGATTTGCTTTGTTTTTGTTGCCTTAACATTGAAGTCTCTCTTGAGCCATATTAACAAAACACATAGCCGCAGTCCAAACTTCCGAGTCATATGCGGAATAGATGGTTGTACAGAGGAATACAGAGTCTTTAACTCTTTTTACTACCATATCAGACGCACTCATGCTCTGTATCTTGCGACTGGGAACCCTCCTACCCAGTGGATGACAGCAGCATCATCTGACTTATCACATGCTGCAGGTGAACATTTTGACATACCAGTTTTTTCTGACTGTGCCACTAAAACACAAGGAATGCAAAGGACCGACAGTGAGGTCAACATACCTGTCATTCCAAATGAAATGTCAAGTCCGGAGCTTGAGGATTTCCAGACTCCAAATACTGATAATCAGGTAAGATGCAATGTTTGCTAATGAAAATGTTTAACAGTTAACATTCAGGTGTTTATATTATTTTTTTAATGTATATTAACACAACATATCTACAGGAAGGAGCTGCTACAGCAAGTGAAAATCTCGTCAGATGTGCAGCTGCATTTACCATCAGTGTCCGGGAAAGATGTCACCTATCCCAGGTATTGCACAAACCTAAGTGTTAGGGAAATAAAATATATATTGAATATATGTATGTGTGTCTGCATTTAAGTATGCGTTTTACCACAGTCATAATTTGCTTATAAAGACTTGAAAATTGGTCCTTGATAGAGTTTGAAAAGTGCTTGAATAAGACTGGGAAAAGGTCTTGAAAGCATGTAAACTTACAATTCTAATTCTATGGACCATTTTATAATTCCACTGTCAGAGCTACAACAGTGTCATATTTTGTGACAAGGATACACACAAACTTTTTGGCTCTGGGGCCACATTGACTTTTTGAAATTTGACAGACGGGCCGGGCCAGCACCAGATGGATACATATTTAACATAAACATATAAAAAAGCATTACAGTGTTAATACTTAGATTTGCATTTAGTGGGAACAGTGTTGTTTTTAAGTAATGAGAACACGCACGTGTGAAAAGAGGTCAAAAGGGTGCAGGAACAAGAGCAAAAAGAAAGTCTGCACACCAGAGAAGTGTAATTCTGACTTTTGAATTCTGAGCAAGAACTGGACAGAGATCATTTTGGTATGAAATCCTATTCAGAATGTTCTTAAGAAGTGTAATGCTAGTCTCATATTGAACAAACTGTATATAGCTCATATTTCTTTGTTGTTTTTGTTTCAGAGGGGTGTCAACAGTATTGTCTCTGGAGTCCAGCAGTATCAAACTGCTCTTCTCAGTACCATGAAGGACACCATGAAGTCGCTCTTTCAAAGACATTCAGACAATATGGAGCAGCTACAAGAGGCAGTATTGGCAGAACTGGAAAATTTTCAAGATCCTTTCTCCATGATGGCTTCCACATACATTCAGGACAGCACAATCCAGAGGCTTTTTAACCCAGTCATACCAGAGGAGGTAGTTATGTCTCAAAAGGTTTGCAGAGTTAACAAAGGACAGTCAAGAGTAATTGCCATCAAAAACAGAAGTTTTTACTATATACCCCTTATTAGGAGCCTTGAACAGTTGTTGTCCAATTCCAGGATTTTTGCCATGATCAACACCGCACCTCAGAGTTGCCACAAAGATGGGTTTTTGTATGACATTATTGATGGGAGCATTTATAAATCCCATCCACTGTTTTCAAAAGAACCTTCTGCTTTACAGATAATTTTGTATGCTGATGAAATAGAGATATGCAATCCTCTTGGGTCACATGCTTCAGTAAAGAAATTATTCATGTTTTATTATACTTTAGGAAACATAGACCCCAAGTTTAGGTCAAAGCTTGCTGCAATCAGACTCCTTGCTATAGCAAAAGCTGATGATATTGACAAATGTGGTGTTGATTTTGTATTACAAAGGATTAATGAAGACTTAAAGTTGCTCTATAATGGTGTCAAAATCCAAACACAGCGTGGTAGCATGGATTTATTTGGTGCTGTAGTTTCGGTCTGTGGTGACACACTTGCCCAACATGAGCTTGCTGGTTTCAAGGAAGGAGTTGGTTTTGCATATAGTAAGTGTAGGCATTGTGAATGTACCTTTGATGAAATGCAAATTAATTTTAATGAACTAAGTTTTACTAAAAGGACAATGAAAAAACATATTAAGCAGTGCTGTGAAATAGAAAAGGCTTGCACAGACTTCTTGAAATCATCTCTCAAAACCACCTATGGTATAAACAGAAGAAGCAAGCTGATTGATTTCCCAGCCTTTGACCTCATTCAACAAACACCACAGGATATAATGCACATCATTCTTGAGGGTGTTGCACCCATGGAAATTAAGTGTGTGCTAAAACACCTTGTTCTCTCTGGACAGATGGAGTTGGATGTGTTCAATTCTGCCATGCAGAGTTTTCCTTTGTCACCAATAGACATACGTGACAAACCCTGCCCTATCAGTGTCACTACCTTGGCATCTAATGACAATAAACTGAAACAGTCCTCGGGGCAAATGCTGATACTGTTGAAGATCATGCCTTTTCTGCTCAACAGTATAGAGAAAAATGAATATGTTCAGTTTGTTTTGGACTTAATTAAGATTGTTCAGATACTCTTTGCCCCTATTTTATCTGTACAAAGTGTGTTCAGACTGAAGAATATGATTGAACAGCATTTGAAACAGTTTAAGAAACTTTTTCCTGAGAATAATATAATACCTAAGCAACATTACCTGTTGCATCTCCCTGCTCAGATTCTTCATCTGGGGCCTGTGATAAGGCACATGTGTATGAGATTCGAATCAAAGCACTGTTTTTTTAAACAATGGGCATCTAAATTGAACTTCAGAAATGTCTGTAAGTCACTTGTGAACCATAATCAGCTTTCTGAATGCTGTCAAAATGAATTGGGCACTGAGCATCCAATATTTGTACATGAGAAGGAATTGGGTCCTGTCTCTGAAGTGAAAAATCCTGAGTATATTGCAGCAAAGATAAGAGATTTTTTGGGGATAGGTGGCATACAACATGGAGTCAAAGTAAAATGGCTTATTCTCAATGGGAACAAGTACATAAGTGAAAAGTCTCTAATAATCACCAGTGTGAGTGACACAGTTCCTGTTTTTGGACTTATTAAAAACATTTTTGTGGTAGACAGTTCATTATACTGTTTTGAATACCAGCTTTATGAGACTGTGGGCTTTAATACAGATTTTTTAGCATATAAAATTGTAGTTCCTAATCTCGCCCAAGCAACAGAGTTTATAGATGCTGAAAAGCTAGTTGATCCTACATCATATTATCCAGTCAGTTTCAAATGCAGTATGTATGTTCTGACAAAATATAACCTTGATGATGTCATTGCACTTAAAAGTTGAAATGAAACAGTGGAAGATGTGCTGTGATTTATTGCCTATGTTGTGGCTGTGGATTCGTACTACATAAAATGTTACACTGCAGCTTTGTAAATATTGTAAATAAATGTGTTAATGATGGGCCAACAAAAGCCTAAGCGACTTATTACTGAGAGGCCTTAAAATAAGCTTTCGCATCTAAAAATGGTTGTGAAATATACAATGTGACCTCAAACAGTGTCTGTGATATAATTTAGCCTAAAATGCATGTAAAGTAACTAGTTTAAGGATTTAGTAACTAAGTAAGAAATAAAAGTAATATATTCTAAAAACAAGTTTTATAATCTTACACATTCAGCTCCTGCTTAGTATATCACTCTCAAAACAAGATCAAAAATACTTTTTGGCTCAATGTAAGATTATTAGACTTAGATAGACTGTCAGTTTTTGCAGTGTGCTGACTTACATTATTTTGCACAATGGTCAGTCTTTGAATATTTTCACAGTATGTGCTCATTTTCACAGACCTGTATTCTTCAGGGTGCAAAAGTGTCTGCAGCAGCATTTTACATAAAGAAGTTTTACTCACTTCATTTGCTCCTGAAACTTTGTATCTTTTAGACTTCACAGGTGTATCAGTATCAGGTGTCAGAGCCCGAGGAGCAGCCAGTTTCAGAAGGTCATTTATTGTGTGTGAGCCTGGAGCGCAGCTTTGTTTTACTGGTGCTTGTTAAAGAGAAACCTTGTTCACAAAGGTTGGTAGTCCCAAACATGCACTAAACATTTGCAGCCAAGGCTCCCTTCATATCAGGGGTAACTCCAGTCACAGCGTGGTCAGACAGCACAGGGAATGCCTCTGTGATTCAGACTTCTGGCTTGGAAGAAATGAACGGATCGGACAGCCGCTTCCATGATGGGATCCATTTTTAAGGACCTGCAACACAAAGCCTCCTGGTGCAAAATACAGTGAAATGTCTTTGTGACATTACTTCAGTTCATTGAGGTTTGTAGGCATTTGTTTAAGCTGTAGCAGGACTGGAGGCTCTCAAGCTCCTGCTACAACATTTCAGCTGGGTTGAAGTCTGACTTTGGGCCATTGTGATTCTTTAGTTTTTCAGCCATTCTGTTGTGGATTTGTTGCTGTGCTCGACATCACTGTCCTGTTGCATGTCCCATACTTTGTTATGCAGGGGACTTCACGGTTGACTCATGGTGACCAGTCTTCTGGTCTTCATGGTGCTTTGCATTATGGCCAAACAGCTTCCCTTTGGTCTCATCTATCCAAGGGACTTATACTATACTAACATACTTTTCTGCGTCTTGTACACAGATTATGCCTCCATTGTTAGCACTTGTAATAACAAAGTCCTTTAACGTCATTTTCACTGTTAGGTTATTAGTTATGGTTAGGGTTTCCATGAGGTTTTGTGAAAGATTTCCTGTCCTCGGGTAGCAGAGCTGAAGTGCTACAGAGGGTGGTCAGGATTATTGGTGAAACATTAATTTCTGCATCTGTCTCTGCTTGGCTCTCTCTGCCAAAGAGAACACGAAAAAGATATAAATAAAATGTAATTCCCAGTTGCCGTGCCGACATTTAATGTCCTTTTTGTTATTATTACAAACGTCCTTCTATGGCCGTTGTAAATACACGATTGGATGCAGTTTTCATCACGCCATCCACTGAGCGGCCGAGGTGACGTGTCAGTCTTCGGTTCAGCCAATAGCATGGAGGGAGGAGAGCAGGGGTCACACGGTACCGCTGCAGTCTGACAGGGGAGGGGCGGCGGACTTCACCCTGCAGGGATCGCTCTGTCTGCAGGCAGTCACTTTACCTGTTTGGACTCACGAGTACTCATGGCTGACCTCCAGGTATGTATAAAGAAGGCAGTAGGAATGAAACTGCCGGTTTATAGTCCGCCGTTAGCCGGCGCAGAGGATTTGGTGCGTTTCCGTTGTGAGAGCACGGCACACAGATACTGTACTGCTGTTGTGTGAATGGTCTTTAGCTGCTAGCTTAATGAACGACTGTTTGGTGTATGCAGAAAGTCCACGTGCTCAGTGCTTATCTGTCAGTGAGACCGGGTTGATAGACGTCCCCGAGGCTAATAAAGTCCAGCTCCACGTGTCGGGTTTGCATTGCGCCTGCATGTAATGTAAAGTTCACAAATGACCCGTCAGGCCACGGCACAGGGTTTTAGTGTGGGCGTTTAAACACTGCAGGCAGACTGTCCACCCTGACCTTGGACCTGCAGCCGGTGCAGGAGTTCACGGTGTGGAGTGGAGAAACACTCTCCGTGGAACAATGGCTGCGGGTGGAGCAGAGGTCCTCCCGCAGCCATTGTTACAGCGTTTCCTCATCATATCTGCAGTGGTTGGCCTGCAGTCAGCGGACCAACCTTTGTTCTACTGTTGTGAAGCACGTGCTGATTTGTGGTCTGAGAGGTGCTGTATGAATAAAATTGTACTTATTTCACAGGTTTTTGTTGCATGGAGGGTCCAAGTGAATCAGTTAACTCATTCAGTAATACTGATTTTCAGATGCAAATGAAGATGATGTGAGCAAATATTAGATAAAAACATGTGTAATGCAAGCTGGGGTAAAATAGTGTTGTACTGATTAATTGCCAGGTTATAACACAGCTGTTCACTGACTTCTGCACACATGAAACATCCAGATGTAGATACATAGATATAATGTAGTCAGGCTAGTATTCAAATTTAGTGTTACCTCAGGGGTGACCAGTATTATAGTCAGTCTTCTAAATTGAGTGCTGTCATGAAGTTGTCGTCCTGTCCGAAGGCGAAGTTTGATGGAGCAGCAGCTGAGGTCAAGCAGCTGAAGGCTAAGCCAGCTGATGAGGAGATGCTGCAGGTCTACGCACTGTTCAAGCAGGCCACCGTGGGCGACGTGAACACAGGTGAGAGGTGCACACTGTAATCAGCACTATCTTATATGAACTATTAACATGCACTTGTGCACTAGAATGCAACTTTTATTGGCATACATCGCCAGCACAGATTTTATGACAAGCTAGTTCAGCTGTCGGTGCAGGTGATTTGAAACAGACTTTTGACCAGGTCAAAATAAAGTGGGCGTGTCTACAACAAGAGTATCCGAGTCTTTGTAGTATTATGTCTTCAGGTGTGTCTGAGGCAAATAATAATCCACACAATGATCCCTGATGATAAACTGCTTGTGTCATGGCATTTTATAATTTATCTACATGAGCAAACTTATACTTACACAGTTCAAATATCAGCAGGTAGCTTTGAGTCATCAGTGTCAGTTTATTGTTTATTTCTTTTATTCTGAAATTTAAATATAACGGTGTTGTTGCTTAAGCTTTTGTGGTGTAATATGATGTAACTCCACCACCTTTGCCCTGTACTGAAGACACCCACTGTGGGTTAAATGCTTACAGTACGAGTGCTGCTTACAGTGTGCTTATCTCTGAAGCTCGTCCAGGTATGCTTGATTTCACTGGGAAGGCTAAATGGGACGCCTGGGAGAAGCAGAAGGGTGAGTAAGAATGTGGATTTGTCTACACACACATTTATATTCTGGTCAAAGCATTTTTGAAATAATTCCACGGCTTTTGTTTACGTAGGATTTCCACTGTCAAGTCTTGAAATGTGAAATTTGATTTAGAATTTTAATGCCATAAAATGTCTTAAAATTCTAAATCAAATTTAGAATTTTAAGACAATTTTAATGCCATAAAATGTCTTAAAAGCTAATTTATACCTATCAAATCTCCATTTGAGTTATAACTGAGGCAAGTTTTAATATTTTATGAAAATCATATCACTGTATCCACAGGGTTTGAGCTAGCAGTTGATCACGTGGCTGAGGTACCGTCAGGCTGGGCTCAGAATTTCAGCTGTTAGCTACTGGAATGGACCGCTAGCATCAGTCTGCTAGCATCAGTCTGCTAGCATCAGTCTGCTAGCACTGTTCAGTACTTGTGATACTGCCAGCCTGTGAATTTTTTCTGGCTAGAACCCTGATCCAGCATTCTTGCATTAGCATTCTTGCATTAGCATAATATATTACATACTATCAACGACTGCAGGTGCGAAGCATTAATGCTATAGGCTCTGTTTCACCAGGTGCATTAAGTCATTTACAGACCGCTGTGATATTGTTGGTTATATAAACAGTCAGTCACCACCAGCTGAAGTACAGCAGGCAGCAGCTGTCTCCAGTTTATCAATGCGAATGGAAAGATTTCAGGGTAACCATCTGTTTTCAAAAATCAGCCATTTCTTTCATATCGTTGGTGAGTATCGGTCTTATGATGGAACTATCGGTCATCCTGATCCAAGTGCTTTAATTAAGTACCAGATTAAAAATGTAGTCTTTGAGAATTACCATTTATTTTTCTGAGCTGCACGTCCCAAATATTGATGATCCTGAGTAAAACTGGTTACATGTGTATGCTCAGATGATTTCTACCTGGGCTCTTCAGGGTTGGGAGCCCTTATGGGGATGAATGGTTCCAGTTGAAGCAACTAGGGGTGGACAATTACAGCCCCAAAATTATATCACAATGTTTCAAGAAAATTTGTGGTAATGATATGATATAGAAAAAAGAAACAGTGTTTTACTGGTGATTTGCAGACTGCAGCATTTATTAGTACAAACAGAGTCTGCCCTCATTTGCCAATGAGCTGCTTTCATTGACACGCTCTTCCACAGCAGCTGGTTCACACTCAGTGGAATAGTAGTGACACAGCAGTGCATCCAGGGACATGCAAATGTAAGCACAAAAGTAGATTTTCTTAACTCACCGGGAGCCTCGAGGTAACCAATCGTCACTATGGTCACCAGTCAGTACCACACGTACTAGTCGGTCAGCTTAATTATTAAGATTTTAATTGATGCTGTAAATGGTTGTCCTAAATGTTATGTAATTTATTTATATTAAATATAAATAAATTATATTGTCTTAATACTATAAAATATTTTTTTCCTCAGGCTGGTAAAAATAATCAAACTTTTTTGGGCTGGACACTGAATTATTAACATAAATTATTAATATCTGCACCATTACAACATTAGCACCAAGAACCATCAAAGCACATATGCGTCTTTAAAGGTTTACAGCCACACACACACATGAAAACACACCAGCTCTGCGTCATGCAGGAGCTGCAGTGCTGTCAGCTCTCGCTTTTGCCTCCTGAGAATCTAAGAAGGCCTTCCAAGCAGAGATGAGGCTCTTTTATTTTAGGCCTAATTTTATGTTGTATGCATACCTTTATATATTTTTGCATTTGAGAAAATATCAGATTTTAATATGGCACATAAACACAATGAAATCGAATATGCAGTTAAACTAAACATTGGTTTCAATTTTAGAAATTGCAATGAGCAGTTTATTTCAAAAGACTTTTTCTCCTAAATATTTACTATTGCTCATTAACAAAAGTATTTCTTATCCGATTACTTGATTAATTGATGGAATAATTAATAGAATACCGGATTTATTAAAATAATTACTAGCTGCAGCCATACATAGGATGTTGTATGCTGGGTCAAGCTTTTTAAGCCAGTCATTTCCTGCCATGTTTCTGCATCAGTAATTTAACTGCAGCTGAGCCTCTGCTTAATTCTGAGCCATACATCACCAGCTGCTGTACGTCGTGCCTTCGTAGCCTGACTGTATTCAGCAGTGTTTCTTGGGGTTTTTATTTTTTTGCCTCAAGTGTTGAAGCACGTTTGTTTCCATCTTCAGCAGGAATGGCTACAAAGCTTTGTGATGAGTTGAAGGTTGTTGAGTAAAACAACTTTTCAAGATCCACAAATTCATTTAAATTTACATACATTTCCACATCTCTGTGCTGATCCTGACCACCTGAACTGCCTCAAAACACAAACTAAAGATATTAAGAAGGTTCAACTGTCCCCACTGACTTGTAAATGAATAAAATTTATACATCTTAGGCAGGGAAATGAGCAGGATCACCACCAGATGTCGCCCACAAAGTCACCTTCAACTTGAACGTGCATATTCTGTCATATTCATTATTTTATAAATAAGCACCAATTTAGTACATTTTGTTAGCTCAGCTGTAGCCTTGGCGTCAGTGGCAGCGTCTGTTCCACAAAAACTTGAACGTTGGCCATAATTTGAATCCTGTGACCTACAGAGTTCATTTTCACACTATAGATGCAGCCACTAAAAATCTCAGATGAGTTCAAATCTTGGCCACCTTGATTTAAGGGTAAAGGTCAGAGGTCAGCTTTTCTCAAAATCTTGACCACAATAACAATCTCATAGATGCATCTACTAAAAGTCTCAGACGAGTTCTGCTCTCGTGCAGCACGGTGGTGTGGTGGTTAGCTCTGCTGCCTCAGTGAGAAGCTCCTGTGTCCACCTCGGCCCGGGCCTCTCTGTGGGGAGTTTGAAAGTAGTTTATGTGGGGTCTCTCCGGGTACTCTCTCCCACAGTCCAAACACATGCACTTAGTGGGGTTAGGGTAATTGGTGATTCTAAAGTGCCCACAGGTGTGAATGGGTGTGCGTTTTTCTTTGTTAGCCCTGTGATGGGTTGGCGACCTGTCCGGGGTGTACCCCGCCTCTCGCCCTATGACAGCTGGGATAGGCGGCCTAAGTGTGTGTGTCTTTGGACTGTGGGGGGAAACCAGAAAACCCGGATCAGTACTGGCAGATACCCAGTGCCAAGGTATCCCTATCAGATCAGATTTGGATTGGTGCATTCCTCATCATTTGTAGTACCTTTGAATATTGCACACCCTACTCAGCTGCATCCTGCCCTCCTTCAAGATCACCGGTCTCCTTACAGTGGTAAATTTGACAGTTAAAACTATGAGCGGGTCCTTATGACAGCAAACATGACAAAGAGCAAAAAGCAGTGCTAGCTTATTCATTAAATTAATGTCTTTCTTTGCTATAATGCATTTTTGATTTCTGTCAGGTAAGAGCAAAGAGGATGCGATGAACGAGTACATCAGCCTGGTGGAAGAGCTAAAGCAGAAGTATGGAATCTAACGTCTCATGGTGACAGCTGCTGTGTGGACTGAGGCCACCACCACTCTCCATTCCTACACAATGAAAATGCCTTAAAACCCAACAAGTGTCCTTCAACAGCTGTGAACACTTGCTGGTTTACCTGTGGGGTCCCAGTGAGGTCCAACTCCCAAGTAGTAGAAATTGTCCTCAGCTCACCATGAAATTATACAGAAATTTCAGTGTTGTGTATCTGCAGAAGGTCCTGCCATTTCAATAAAACGTCTCTTTAAAGTGTGGTGTTAGGTCTACAACTTTATTTGAATAGTAGTGCATTATCTAAAAAAGATGAGGTAACAGTCCATTAATTTTATTGACTTTATTATTCCATATGAGTGGTTTTCTTCCCGGTGCTAAGGACTGGGTGGAAGGAGAAATCGGTCTCTATTGCTTCAAAAATCAATGAAATCTTTGCTTTTTTTTAATCTGGAAATGTACCACCAAGCCTGCGCCAGATTACAAATGTTTGATTTTTGAAGCTAGATCTGGCCTTGGTATTATCTCTGTATGTCAGAAGTCTTCTTCCTAAACTGGGATTTAGTGAAAATTTGAAGGAAAGCATCATATACTGATCTTCTGATCATTTTTTGTTAAACGCCCCAGAAAAGGTGGTGCTGTTGTAATTAATATAAAAACAAAACTTTTCAAGGGTCAGTTTGTCACTATTGTAGATTACTCTGCCTCAGTTTTAAATCTACATGTGATACAATCTCAAAAAATTGAAGTTCTGCCTCTCAAAAACCACTAAAAGACTCAATGATCCCAAGAAATTCTGACAAATAACTTTTTCTGATGGGGATATAACCATAAATGAGATGCCAGCGTTTTTTGTAAAAGACCTGTAGGAGATCTGCCTTTGTTGAGCGGAGGGGATCCCTCACACGTGTCACTGTGTGTTTTGCCTTTTAGCAGTCATCAGTCAGGGTTCAGAAAACGGCACAAAAATGCTCTGCTGCGCTCTTTCTGGGTTCATCAGCTGACCTTTAGTAACCAGACTAGACAGTATTGGTTTATCTGTGAACGTATTCAATATCAGGCGTATTTGTTTCTTTACTTAGTATATTATGTGTATTGTAAAGTGGTGTAAACCTTTGTGTTTTGGCAAGGAACTTCCTCACAGCACAGACAGCACCAGTGTGTAGTGATCAGTATAACTGCCTTTAATAAGATACTTGTAATTTTAGCGTGGCGTTCCTCTACTAAATCTGTGGCCTAACTTAAATTGATCCGACCTTTTACAAAAATATTCCCCGCAATGTTTTTTTCCCCAGAATATTTTATTTTCACAGCCATCAGTGATTCCTATACAAATAAACTTGATGTGTGTAAATGGACTCGTGCTCATATAGTGCTTTTCTACTATAGCTGAGCACTCAAATACAACCCATTCACACACACATACATTACAAGCACTGTTTTCTGCTTCAGAGTACTTTCTAACATTCACAGCAGCGTTTGTACTTCCTGTGAAGGCTGAAGAAGTTCAGCATGCCAGCTGAAATTCTCAGCAGCTTTTACAGGAACACCATCGAGAGCGTTCTCACCAATGGCCTCACGGTCTGGTTTGGGAACTGCTCTGCACATGACAGAAAGGCTCTTCACAGGCTGGTGAAGACTTCCAGATCTATCTCAGGAGTTGCCTTACCATCACTGGATCAGGGTCATCAGAAGAGCACGGAACATTATAAAAGATCCAACACACCCACAGCACAACAGCATGGCCTCTTTGCACTCCTGCCACCAGGGCGGCGGTATCGGAGTGTGAAATCAAGAACCACAGGCCATTGTGAACTGCCACCTCTGACTGACACACACACACAGACTGCTCTACTTTGTATTTTGGACTGCAGATTGCGCTATATGCATATGACACTGCTGTACCACTGTGCAAACATACTTCATTTACTGCAGCTTCCTCTATACAATCTACCTCGTGTATATAAATTGTCTATATTTTCATATTTATTATTATTGAGCCAGCAGAAGAAGAAGTGCAGAATAAGAATTTTATGGTTCAGTGTAACTGTTTACTGTGCACATGACAATAAAACACTCCTGAATCTTGACTTCACATAACAGTTGCATCAGAGAGCAACTTGGGGTTCAGTATCTTGCCCAAGGATACTTTAGCATGCACACTGGAGCAGCCAGGAATCGAACTGCCAACCTTCTGATATTGGGTGACCTGTTCTACCAAGTGAGCCACAGCCACCCTGTAAATGTGACCCATGTGTCACATTTTCTGAATAATTAAGGTGCTTTGTATTGTGGGTAAAGACCCTACAATAATACAGAGAAAACCCAACAGTCAGAACGACCCCCTATGAGCAGCACTTGGTGACAGTGGGAAGGAAAAACTCCCTTTAACAGGAAGAAACCTCCAGCAGAACCAGAGCTAAACAATAACTGATTAAATGCAGAGTGGTGTATTAACACAAATTATGCATTTGTATCATCTTGCTAAGATTATTGCACTGCCTTGAGGATATACACATTTCTGGAGCTTGGGTTTATATATCAGTTTATTGATTAAACAGAAAGACATGCCAACAATTAGTTTCAGACTTGTTAAATATCTATCTAAAAACTTTAAACCTTTACAACAACAAAAGTGCATCCAGTATCTCCTCCTCTTCCTCTCTGATTGGTTCTGTCCATAGTGAAACCTCAGTGACCAGGGCTCCTTGTACTGGCTCATATTGGTTTCTTCACATCAGTAACCACGTGTGATTAATTTTGAGTTGCTGTGTTTAACCTCCTGAGACCCTGCGTCCACATATGGGGACATTACATTTTGGCTTTGCTGCACCTCATACTTCATTGTGCTCAATAGTATTTTATACTTTGTTAAGTCGTGTTGTTTTTGTTGAGTTATGCTATAAAATAATCCCAGTGTCCACATTTTTTTCTCACAAAAGTATGTAACAAAATGCAACTTCCTGTTCAAAGAGGAAGCTTAGTATATATACACATCAGGTCCATGTAATCACAAATATCTAGGAGAAATTGAAAATGCACTGCAAACAGGAGCTCAGGTCTCAGGAGGACAAGTTGAGACAGCTGTGCTTTCACTGAGTTCCACTTTTGCTACCTGTGCTTACCATTATCCAACCATCACAGTGCAAAATGTGTTTTAGTGAGTCAAAATGTTTGCAAGTTGTGTCTAACAAGGTGAAAAGTGCTTAAGGTTCTGCCAAAAACGTGACCATTTCAGTAAATGGGTTCAGGGCACTGAGCATTTGGTTCAGACAGCAGGGTTTAGTGTTTTGGCAATTGAGAAAAACCGTATTGACTTAAATTATCTCCTTCACACCTCCAAGCAATACAAAATACTGAGAAACATTCTTGTTCTCACACACAGAAGAGTCAGCCACCCAGACCTTGTATATCCCAGCTTCTTACCAAGCACACTGCTGCTCATAGTCTTCAATCGGACTCAGAACCTGCTGGTTGTTCTTCATGAGACTGAAGACTAGGAGGAAGGAGCCTTTCTGTTTCAATCTGACTCTCAAAAGTCAGTTAAAAAACTTTTTTTTTTTTAACCAGGCTTCTTGTTGATGGTTTTACTAATTTATTCTTGTTTTTATGGCATTTAACTTTTACTCTATTTTGTGTACAGGTCTTTGTGACACTTGTCTGTGAAAGTTGCTTTAAAAATAAATGTTAACTTACTTTTGGTTTACCGGACACAGCCACTCCAAAGAATTCCAGCTCCTCCAAACATCTGTCTGGTCTTTTTGTATTGATGGGCTATAACCAACAAAGACTGACATCTGCACAGATTTGATAGTATAAATCTCTGGCTCTCTTCCACAGCATGTCTTTTTTTCTCAGCCCCCCCTCAGCAGATGACCCCCCCTCCCTGAGCCTGGTTCTGCTGGAGGTTTCTTCCTGTTAAAGGGAGTTTTTCCTTCCCACTGTCACCAAGTGCTGCTCATAGGGGGTCGTTTAGACTGTTGGGTTTTCTCTGTATTATTGGAGGGTCTTTACCCACAATACAAAGCGCCTTGAAGCGACTGTTTGTTATTTGATGTTATAAAAATAAAATTGAATTGAATGATTAAAAAAGTTCTCTAGTAAAGGCCAAAATTACTTTTTACTCAAAACAGATTTATGGTCTTTTTTCCCCACAATATTTATCTTTACAGTCAATTATGAAATAAAAATCACTTTTTTTCTCTTGCTAACAGCAAATATCACAAGTTCTGCAAAACAGAGACTTGTAACCAGAGCAGCTTGAAAAAGTTCAGTCTTGAAATTGAAACATCAGATTTAATGTTTGGTTTTGAACAACAGGCAGAGATTTTTCAGGCTTTAAGACTTAAAGGCCACACTGAGCATTGATAATCCTCCTTGTCCCTCACACAGAGATTTCTTTAGTGTCTCTGACTCTTTTGATATTACACACTGTAGATGATGGAACATTCAAAAATGTAACAACTTTACATTGAGGAACATCATTCTGAAAGTGTTCCACAATATTTATATAAGCAGTCCAGTTGTTTTTGGTATGATTCCAGCCTTGTGTGTTCCTCTCCCAATGTCTGAGACATGTTGCTGCCATCAAAGTCAAAATGAGCAAATATTTTCCAGGAAACTACACATTTTCTCAGTTTAAACATTTTATGTTTTCTATGTTGTCTTGTTAATAAAATATTGGATATGAAATTTGCAAATTATTGTATTCTATTTTTATTTACATTGTAAAAAGCTTCCCAGCTTTTCCAGAACTGGGATTTAAGTCCACAGCTGACCCTTTTAATGCCCACAGCATCATCAGTTTCTGGACAGTAAAACAAGCAGTCAGTGCAGCACAGTGTGTCACCTGGGATGATCCAACCAGCTCCAACCATGCCAAACCGATCCAAACTGATCCATTTTGATAAATCAAACTGCATCAACACTGAGCATGTAAAGAAAACAGTGAATGTTTTTACATGTAAATATCAACATGTGATTAAATAACATCAGAACTCTTTGTGGACGAGAAGCTGTTGTTTGATCGTGTGATGCATTCTAGTTCATGTACGAGACTGCGATGCCTGTTTTCTGATACTGCCTGAACCAGACTATAACATCAAGGATCCACATCAGGCACTGTAATATTTATACACACTGGTAGGAATCAGGTGACTGTAACGCTGATCTAAAACATATGCTGAGTAATGATCAATCTGAATTCAGGCTCCTGTGTGAAGCTCAGTGAGCTCAGTGTAAGATATCTGTGTCCATCAGAGAGACGCTCTGCTGAGATATGTTGCTGTGGGGGTGGGAGGATGGTGTTGTCACAGCATGCTCGTGTGAAGCCCTGCTGAGACCTCTCAGGAGCGAAGAGGAGGAAGATATCAAAGGGAGAATGGCAGAGATGCTATTTGCTGCTGACATGTTGCTGAGGAAGCTGCTGGACTGAGATGCTGCTGAGCTCTGTCTCTGCTGACTGCTGGAGGTGGAAGCTGAAACACAGGATGAAGCAGCTGATTAAAGTGGCAAGTGAAAAAATGTAGCATCACCTGCTGAGTCTCACTGTCCTGACAAAAACATTTTAAATGAGTCCTTTAGTCTAATTATGCAGTGGCTATTCCAGAAACATTTAGTGTGCATGTGATAAGACAAAAATTCTGTAATAGCTGATTTATCCATGATAAATCACAATGTCCACGAAAAAGAAGAAAAATAAGCCTAAAAGGCAAAAAAGTCGGAATTATGCATTTATTTCAGCACACTGTGATGTCAGTGTGTGCTGCTGTTATTACTTAAATTCAGTAAGGTGTCAGTTCAAGTAATTAGCTCTCTGATTTGCTTTCCCCACCTGTCAGTCTCATTTTCACTGCAGCTTGTGTTCACATTACTGTGGTTGATTTGATGAGCACTGTAACAAAGAACCATGAAGTAGTTAAAGTGCTAAGTCAAGTTGTCCAGGCACTCTATTTTTATAGCACCTGCATGTTTAATAAAAATATGTATTTTTGGCACCAATATATCAATAACTGTATCTCAAAAAGACAAAATACAGGTGTGTTCAAACTTTCTGAGAACAAATCAAAGGCTGTACAAGTTCTTGTTCTTCTGCTTTGAAACCCGAGCTCTGAGGTGTGTGTTTGAGGAGTGGGAAAGACGAGCTGTAGCAGGCAGTTTGAAAATTACGAGTCTTATCTTACCACAAGGTGCTCTGAGCTGCTGATGCTGACTACTGATGGGAAAGCCAGTTTGAGAAAGACCCACAGCGCCTCCGTGATCCTAAAAGTGAGCAAGACACCAATTATAAACTTTGGTTAATTGGGAAGCAGCTGACAAAATTCAAAAATAGAGAGAGAGACTCTGTGGCTTCTACCTTTCTGTCTGAGCAAAAACTATACTTTTAAATACAGCCAGATAAATATAAATTCACTTTTATTTATATTTAAGTGAATTTATATTCACTTAAATATAAATTCACTTGATTTGGTGTTATTTATATAACACCAACAGACAGTCCCTTCAAAGCAAATGCAGAGTTTGCTCAACAACATCATGGTCACAAAAATCTGGCTTTTTGCAGTGCAAAGCGACATTAACATTAGCAGTTAATGACAAAGCCTCTTTTCCACCAACGGGGTTCCGGTGCCCGTGCCAGTATTTGAACTGTTCAGCGGTTTTCCCACCGCGAATGCACTCGGTGCTCGGCCGAAAAACGGGTTCAATACCGGCCCTGCAAACTAGCTGGTCCTGAACCAGGAACGCGTGCCGAAAGCGGCAGAAGGGCATGACTCTGCCGTCTCAACATCAAGTTTTCTACCATATTACACGTGTATTACAGGAGAAAAGTGAAGCGATTTTCACAGCTGTGAATCAGGTTGGGCTCTAAGGCTGAACTTGCTGCTTTGTATCAGTTCATATCACAGATAAAAGGACACAAAGTGCGTACTTGTCGTCTTGCTCTAATCGCTGTCTGTGTTTCCCTCTGTGCTGCACACAGATGCTGCAGTAGTTTGCTTTGGACCCTAAAACGTATTTGCAGCACAGAAAGGGGAGCGTGTTCTCCCACGTTCGTGCGCTTCGGCTTCGTGTCCAGACGAGGACCCGCCCACACTCATACGTAAAGGATCAGCTCACAAAGCGTGGTGGAAACGCGGGCCCGTTCTTAAGCATTTTGCCAGTTCAGTGAAACCAACACCAGCACTGACACGAGCACCGGGTGCACCTCGGTGGTGGAAAAGTAGCGTGCATGTTCTCCCCGTGTTTGTGTGGGTTTCTTCGGGTACTCTGGTTTCCTCCCACAGTCCAAAGACATGTAGTCAGTGGGGTTAGGTTAATTGGTGATTCTAAAATGCCCGCAGGTGTGAATGTGAGTGTGAATGGTTGTTCATCTGTCTGTGTTGGCCCTGTGACAGGCTGGCAACCTGTACAGGGTGTACCCTGCCTCTCGCCCTATGTCAGCTGGCATAGCCCCCCCCCCGCATTCTTTTGGTCACTACCCAAAGCTCATGACCATAGCTGAGGGTAGGGATGCAGACTGACAAAATCGACAGCTTTGCTTTCACACTCAGCTCCCTCTTCACCACGACAGACCACGAATGCCTTCTCCAATCGGTCTGTCAATCTCCCGCTCCCTTCTCCCGTCACTCGCTAACAAGACCCCGAGATACTTGAACTTCTCCACCGGGGGCAGCAACTCGTCCCTGAGCTGGAGAGGGCACTCCACCCTTTTCCGGCTGAGGACCATGGCCTCAGACTTAGAGGTGCTGGTTCTCATGCCAGCCACTTCACACTCGGTTGTGAACCGTTCCACTGGAGGCCACCACCTGATGAAGCCAACAGGACTGCATCATCCGCAAAAAAGCAGAGATGAGATTCTGAGGCCACCAATGCGGAAGTCTTCCGCCACCTGGCTACGCCTAGAAATTCTGTCCATAAAAATTATGAACAGAATCAGTGACAAAGGGCAGCCCTGGTGTAGTCCAACACCCACGGGAGACTTGGAGTCCAACTTATTGCCGGCAATACAAACCAAGCTGTCACTGCAGTTGTACAGGGACTGAATGCTCCCACACCACCCCACATAGGACACCCTGAGGGAGGCAGTCGAATGCCTTCTCCAAGTCCACAAAACACATGTAGACTGGATGGGCAAACTTCCACACACACTCGAATATCCTCAAGAGAATGAAGAGCTGGCCCAGCGTTCTGCAACCAGGACAAAAACTGCATTATTCCTCTTGAATCCGTGCGAATAACGGACGGACCCTGATTTCTAGAACCCTGATATAGACCTTACGGGTGAGGCTGAGGAGTGTGGTCCCCCAATAGTTAGAGCACACCCTCTTGTCTCCCTTCTTAAAGATGGGGACCACCACCCCAATCTGCTTATTCAGTGGCACTGCCCCAGATCTCCACGCGATGTTGCAGAGGCGTGTCAACCAAGACAGCCCTACAACATCCAGAGCCTTCAGGAACTCAGGGCGAATCTCGTCCACTCCAGAGGCCCTTCCACCAAGGAGTTGTTTAACCACCTCACTGACCTCACCTCCAGTGATGGGCAACTCCTCCCACACCCGAGTTTTTGCTTCGGACACTGTCTCAGCCATGTTCCGCTTGGCCTGCTGGTATCCATCAACTGCCTCCAGAGTCCCACACACTAACCAAGCTCGATAGAAGTCCTTCTTCAGCCTGATGGTTCCCTTCAAGCTGAAGGAGAGCACCATCTGGTTTGGGGGTTACCACCATGACAGGCACCAACCACCTTACATCCACAACTCTGAGCAGCAGCATCAACAATGGACTCAATGTCCTCAGCCTCCCTCGGATTACTGTCAAAGTTCTGCCGGAGGTGGGAGTTGAAGATCTCACCAACTGGGGCCTCTGTCAGGTGTTCAAAGCACACAATATGTTTAGGTGCACTGGGTCTGTCCAGCATCCTCCTCCGTCACCTGATCCAACTCACCACCAGGTGGCAATCAGCTAACAGCTCAGCTCCTCGCTTCACCTGTGTCCAGAACATACAGCCACAGATCTGATGATACGATTAAAAATCGATCATTCATCTGCAACCTAGGGTGTCCTGGTTGCCACGTGCACTTATGGACATCCATATTTTCAAACATGGTGTTCATTATGGACAAACTGTGGTTTGCACAGAAGTCCAACAACCAAACACCATTCAGATCAGGGTTCAGATCAGGCAGGCCGTTCCTCCCAATCACACCACTCCAGGTCTCACTGTCATGTGTCATTTCACGTGAGCGTTGAAGTCTCCCATTAGGACGATGGAGTCACTGAATGGAGCACTCCAGAGCACCCCATCCAGCGACTCCATGAAGGGTGGGTACTGTCATTTGGCACATTAGTCCAAACAACATTCAGAACAGTAAATGTACTAGTTCTTATATTGCACTTTTCTACTCTAGCTGAGCACTCAAAGCTCAAAGAACACGTTCCCTCGCCCGAAGGTGCAGGGTAACAACCCTCTCGTCCACCGGTGAGAGCTCCAATGAACAGGCAAGGGGATACAAAAATACCCACCCCAGCTCGCCGCCTCTCACCGAGGGCAACTCCAGACCGGAACAGAGTCCTCTCCAGGAGACTGGTTCCAGAGCCCAGGCCATGCGTTGTGGTGAGCCTGACTATATATAGCTGGTATCTCTCATCCTTCCGCACTAGCTCAGGCTCCTTCCTACCAGAAAGGTGACATTCCATGTCCCAATAGCCAGTTGTGAAATCCAAGATCCTCAACTTGACAACAGCAAAAATTTGAGGTTTACGACAGAACTTTACTGACCAGTGAGTGATATCACAGTGGCTCTGTCCATATTTGATTTAAAGAGTTTATGCAGCCAAACTACAAAATGCATCAAGTGTCTGTTTCGCTCTCTCTCACATATCTTAAACCCAGTGCACAGAACAGCTCTGCAACCAACATAGTATAAGGGAAGGAATTTAAGGTTTATGTCACTAAATCCTTATCTAACAGTGAGGGCTCTCCTTCTGCACCTGAGTTGATGAGGAAAGTGTTGATGCAGAACATTATGTCACACCATTAAACTTCCTCATATAAATCATCATCATTTCACCCTGTTGGACAGCTATGTCAAACTTTGTCATAATTGCTATATCATTCATTTTCATATAATGTGCTGCATTTGCTTTTTTGTGTTTTGTTGTATCTCTCTGTTGTTTTACGTATTGCATAGTTTTTATGTTTTATGCTTATATAGTTTGACCTGGGTCTGTGGCTGTAAATTAGCAGTTTTGCTAACATCCAGCATACATACAACTTCCATTTCTATCCATCCAGTTTAACTGCTTGCCCTGTTCCAGCTGTCACAGGGGAAGGGCGAGTGCTTGGATACACCCTGGACCTTTCTCCATTCTATTGAAGGGCTAACAATGTAATTTATGTCTTAAAATTTCTTTTACTGATGCTCATTAACATGCACTGTCCCTGTTAAATTAATTAATTAATAATCATTCTTGTGTTGTAGCCAAAATAAAAGGATCTTTGACCACCAAATTCTCCAAGTGAAAGATCTTACCCAATTTAAAGAAACTCCTGCACAGCCTTGAGAGAGTGAGAAATCACAAGAATGAAACAGAAACCGCCTGAGTGCACAGCTACCTGCGCCATAATCACTGACCTGAGCCTGGTTAAGGCAGGCCTGCAGTTTCCGTTTCGCCCTCCACCTGGCCACCCTCAGTCTGGTCTTCTCTCGACGCTCTCGCACCTTCAACACAACACAACATTTTTCAGGCTGAATTTATGCCATTACAAGGTGACACCGATACTGTACACATCTCAGATTTTTTTTTATGTGAATATACAGAAAATTTCTGTCCTCAACAATTTGAGGTGGACTGACCAGATCTGCCAGCAGCGGCTGAGGCAACGATTTTTCCAGCTCTCTGCGTCTTACGATGTTTTGTCGACGGAGCTCGCTCCTCCGCATCTTGTATTCTTCATAAAGGCTAAGGTCTTTAGTCCAGGGCCGTACTGCCTGCCGAGGTGGGACACTGGGTGGCAAAACCACTATAGAAGGCAAAGAGACAGCTGACTAAGACGCTGAATTGTGAGTTGTGAGGCCATGCTAACAAGGAGGTTAGGTACAGCAATATGTAAGATCCTCCACTTAATGTTATCCTTTAGTTACTGTAACAGGAATCAACACTTTTCTTTTTTTACCAAGGAGCATTAGAAGAACTTTCCTAAGTCATTAGTAGCTCTTACGAGGTGTGATCACGAAATCCAGAGAACAGGTCAAAAATCAAAATACCAATCATTTTAAATTTGGCAATGCTCATCCTGACATTGCTGCCATTTCACACCAGCCCCTGAAAATCCCATTCAGACTCTTTCCACTCTGGAATTTCACTGCAGACTCAAACTTCAGCAGGGAGCAAACATCCACCTGTGATTCAAACTGACCTGAATTTAGTTTGAAAGATGAGAGCTGGTTCTGCAGCTGTGACCAAGTGGTTTTTCCACAGTTTACAGTTGAAGAGTCCACATTTTCAAGCCTGAATGTGCTCCATCAGGTGAGTACAACTGTTTTATTTTCTTTTGTTGTGAATTGTGAAAGTCCCAAAATGAGACGTATATGCAAAATTCCTTCAAGTGTCTGAGGAAAAACATTCAGCAAAAACAAAGTAATTTCTGATCAAACCAACACAGTCTTTGCTTGTCACGTGCCCTATTTGCCTCCCTGTGAATATCCACTTGAAAATCAAGTTGAAGAAACGCTGCTTTGGCACACAGACAGAGATCCAGTTGGCATCACAGAGGCCCATGTAGAAGGGAGCAAAACAGGACTTCTAAACTAGCAGCTACTCTGAGCAATTGAGAAGAGCATGAGATGATCCTGCACAAGAGACCAACTGAATACCAGGTTTTTAATTTTTATAGTCCAAGTTCAAGTATGTCCATGCTGGAGAGCTATTCCCATCCACACACATCTACTCACAAGTGCTTGGTCCAGCTGAGCTGAAGGCTGCTGTGTTTATCTGGCTTGTTGGAGAACTTGGGCACTCAGTCACTGACCTTTGACCCTGGAGATAGAGACAAAAGCATTAATTCTACTCAACAGTCTGCATTCCTGGAGTTCCCCGGGAGTTGTCTAAAATGTCCTTCGGTCTGTTCTGAGCTTACAGACATCAGTACAGTCCAAAGACATGCATGTTTGATTAACTGCTGATTCTAAAATGGGTGCAGTTGTGGATGTGAGATAATAAAGCCTTAAAGTGCATAAAATAATGTCTGCAGATGACTAAGTAAAAGTGCTTTGTAAGACTAGGAAAGCTCTCTGTGAACGCCGGTCCACTCGCTCAGTGTTTGTTAACATCAACAAAGTCCAAAAATGGCCATCAGTCATCAGTTTGACTTTGAAAATGAAGTAGAGGAAAGGTGTTCCTATTATTAAGGACTTCTGAAAAGGGTCCTGCGGTGCTCACAGAATCCACTTGGACTTAAACAAGACTGCTTCACGGGGGGGGGGGGGGGGGGGGGGGGTCCCCTCATAAAAATGATTCAGGAACCAGACTGTGGTATATAGTCTGTTAGAGTACATATTAATTATTACTGCTGTCAATGTAACATTTATAGACAAAACGCTGAACTTCAACTAAACAAGTTAAGAACTTAAACAGGTTAGCACCACCTTCACAGGAACACGGGTCCCTCGGTCCCTAATTTTAATGAGTGTGACAGTAGACGGGGAAAAGAAAGAACCTCTTCTTTGAAACTCAGAAATGGGGACTCAGCCCTGGTGGAAGATACTCTCTGAGTGCCCCTGTAGTTCTCAAATTAAATTGTGGCTAAACGGATCATTTGTTAACAAAAATAATTTATGTTCTTGAAAATTGTGGCCCACAACTTTAACCTTACCTCCGATTCTGGTTGATGGACCTGCTGTACATGGCAGTCAAGCAGCAGGGTGGCCATCACCTCCTGTTCTTCCTCTGGCTCCTCTTTTATATAGATCACTTCCTTCTCTTCTACCTGCGGCTGCACTTCCTGCTTCACCTGCTTTGAAACAGGAGACAAAAATGACTTTGGACCAATTACAAATAAGTGTATTAGCCCTGAAATTTCAATTAAAGTTTCTATATTTCCACATGATTGAAATAAAATATGTATGTAAAGCTTTGTGTCTGCCTTGGTGTGAACAAATACACTTTTAGGTATGAAGAGTTCTATGCATCCAAGCCCTGGACTTTCAGATAATTTCTCCAAAGTTACTCCTGTGTTTCCTTGGCGGTAGGTTTTAGGTCATTTCCTTGTTAAAGTACTGCACAAAACCTTCACTCCAGCCTAAGATCCTGAGAATTATTATATGTTTCTGCTTCCATGATTCCCACGATCCTGGATAGTTACAGAAAAACACCTCCACAGTAGGTTACTGTGACTATTGTGACATTACGTTCGTGGTTTCCTTGACACCTACTGGGATTTCAGTCTTTAGTGCTCCAATGACCTGACTTTGTTTTGTCATCGGGGGGGTACTGTGTGTAGACAGATACAAAGTATCTT
Source organism: Archocentrus centrarchus (assembly GCF_007364275.1). Taxonomy (NCBI): domain Eukaryota; kingdom Metazoa; phylum Chordata; class Actinopteri; order Cichliformes; family Cichlidae; genus Archocentrus; species Archocentrus centrarchus. Next base: position 2,124,126 of record NW_022060263.1, on the reverse strand, counting down.
AAAGACTGTATACATCATATACAGAGAATGTGTGTTGTTACCTCTGGAGCAAAGGAGGACAGCGTGGAGCTATCCGCATAGGCAGAGTCATCTGGGGAGAGAGAGGGAGCCCCTGACTGCTGCCCACCATCCAAAGTCAGAGCCTGGGCAGGAGGAGGGGCCATGGCACCGTCCATGGCTTCTGTATTAGACTGCAGCGTGATGGCCCATTCACACTCTTCCTCCTCTTCGACTTCCTTACTCTGAGCTGGCTCTGAGCCAGGACAGAACAATCCTGCACCAACAACATGTATCGAGTCTAAGTTATCAGGGTACACTGTGTAATAACAATGGTGCTATGTCAGTCAGCCCATTCAGCTGACTGCCTTATGATGTTCTATGCCTTTTTGAATAACAGTAAAAATACAATAAAAATAAATCAATAATGATAATTCATCAACAGATGATTATTTTTGTTTTTCAATTTCTTTGGCAGTTTTTAAACATGTTGTCTTTACTGAAGGCTTAAAGAATGTAATCTTTGATTGGCATGTGCAAATCCACCACTGTGACGGGGGGGGTGTGGCTCACGAGGTAGGTCACCTGGAAGGTTGGTGGTTCAATTCCTGGCTGCTCTGACGTGTTCATGTGAATGTTAGACTTAAGTGAAGAAAAAGTGCTTGTATGAATGGGGTCAGTGAGCTGTGTTGTATACTGCTTTGAGTAGAAAAGCACTACATAAGAACCATTTACAATGTTAAACCTCATTGTTACTGACACCGGGGTACTGTGTGTACTGTGTATTATTTCATTACTGAAAAAATCATATTATGATTACAAGAAAACCAAACTGTTACAGTGCAGAGAGAACCAGACGGGCTCAGTGCACATCAGTCTCTAATTGGAGAAACCAGGGCTTCCCAGGCTCTCAGCCATACTTCAAAGGGAGTACTACACACACTTCATTTTTTTGTGACTTTCCCACAAGACGTCAAGTTCACGTCTTACAACAGAATACACCACAAACCTCAGTGGATATTAATGTGGAAATGAACAATGGCTATGCATTTTCCAATTGTAAGAATGTGTAGCCTCTACATTCAACTGGAAAAAAAAAGTTTTAATATGTGCGTCATAGGCTACATCTATCACCTGGTGCCTTATTCTCTTAAATTTCAGTAACAACAGTGGTACACATGCATTCAGTCATCCCACTACATACTTGTACTGCTGTGCAGAGACTCTGGAGCCGTGTTCCCAGTGAGCGAGGCAGGAAGCAGCAGGTCAGATGAGTCGGCCTGGGCCACATTTGAAGGGCAGGACACTCTAACTGGTCGCCTGTTTGTGCTCTGTGAAGAGGTGTATTCTGGGACTGGAAACATTAGAAGGAGTCAGGCCGAGTCAGTGGAAGAGCAGGACTCAGACAATTCATTGCTACTTACTGTTGCTGGTCGTCATCAACGCTTCCTCAGCAGGCCTGCTCTGAACTGAGAATGGTGACAGGGTCTCGGTCGGGGAAACACCTTCCTCACTTCTCTGTGTTTGTGGTAGGGTGGGTGGGTGGATCCAGACCAGGGTAGAAGCAGAGGCTCTCTGCTGCAGCTCCTCCTCCACTCCCTGCCTGTAGTACTTCAGCTTCAGCTCCGTGTACCGCAGCTTGGCTCGAATGTTGTCATTCTCCTTCTCTTTTTGAGCCTTCTCCCTCTGCAGCACCATCATGTCCCTCTTCATTTGCACCACTTGAGCCTTCAGCTCCTCAAATTTCACTCCAACCACTTTGAGCATCTCAGCCAGCACCGTCTCCACTGCTCCATTGACCGCTCTCTCAACTACATTTCCCATCTGGCCTCGAATCAGTGACACAGCAATGCTGACATCCATTTTCTTCAATGTTTAACCTGCAGGCACAACAGAAGTTTAATCACTGATCTATATTATTTTTACAATGGTCTAGTTCACATTTACACAGGTAAAACATTGAACATTTCTCCTCTATTCAACCTGAGTTTACCTGTAATAAAATGCACTATATATGCCTCTGTCAGAATGCCAAACCAACAATACCTCCACAGTGCCTAACCTCAAAGATATCTAATCAGGATCACGGAAACAAGAAGCAGTCAAAGCAAAAACTTGGCCTGACCATACGATAGCACTGCAAACAGAGCTTCTGAATGTCTATACAATGCAACAAGTTTAAAAAAGGTTCAGTTTCACTGACTTATACTACTGATGTATCATTCCTTATGCTGTGGACAGTATTTGTTTCAGTTTTGAGCAAATTCTATCACCAAACAGTACCTGGGTCAGGGTAAGTCACATCAATAAGAATATTTAATGCATCAATTAAACACTTTTTTTTAGCAATTTAGTCTTTAAAAAAAAAAAGCTTTTGATTCTCTTTCCAATGATACCAAGATGTTAAAAATTGAGACCCAGCTTATGTTCTCCTGTTTTTACTGACCAGGACTGAGCTAATTTGGCATTAGGTTCATTAGTACAGTATAACACACAGAAGTGATCCTGGTGCCATTGAAAAGGTTTTTAAGATTTTTCTAATGATATTAGTTTCATTAAAATGTATCCACTTTCATATTTTTGTCACATAATTACACCCTGGACAGGTCGCTGTTCTGTCGCAGGGCCATTCGCACTCACACGCACACCTATGGGCAATTTAGAATGAGCAGTTAACCTAATCCCGCAGTTTTTGAACTGTGGGACGAAGCTGGAGTACCGGAGGAGAACCCACGCAGACCCGGGGAGAACATGTAAACTCCACACAGAAAGGCCACAGCTAGATGGTGGTCCTTCTCATGCAGCTGACGGCATGGATCATCGACTACCTCACCAACAGACCACAGTATGTGAGGTGCCATGACTGTGTGTCTGATGTAGTAGTCTGCAGCACGGGGGCACCACAGGGCACGGTCCTCTCACCCTGTCTGATCAGTCTGTACACCTGAGACTTCAGGTACAATTCAGATCACTGCCACTACAGAAGTTCTCAGATGATACGGCCATCATCGGATGTGTATCAGATGGGAACGACCAGGAATACAGGGGGGTCATCGGTGACTTTGTCGGCTGGTGTGAGAACAACCCACTCCAAATCAACGCCAGCAAGATGAAGGAGATGGTCATAGACTGCCACCCCCTACAGCACCGGTGAACATCCAGGGAAAGGACATGGAGACAGTGGTCTCCTACAAGTACCTGGGTGTTCACCTCAACAACAAGCTGGACTGGACTTGATGTGTGTGTATATGTACATGTGTTTCTATTTTATTTTATTCTATTCTATTTTAGTTCATTTGTTTTTACTCATCCTTTTCATTTTTCTCTATACTGAGCTGCTGTAATGCGCAAATTTCCCCGTTGTGGGATCATTAAAGTTTTATCTTATCTTATTGTGAGGAAATAGCGCTAACCACCGCGTCACCACGCCCACCATGTATGCGCTGTTTAAATCAGTTAGAAAACTGGATCATGTGCACCTTGCATAAGTTGTAATTGCCTTTTATCCACACAGAGACCAAACTGTCGACAGGGACACACAGAGCAAAATAAATTAAGTTATTGGACACACTTTAACTCCACACACAAACTGACAGTTTCCACTCAATGGGAGCTGTACAGGCTGAGGTTATAACAGCACATTTCTATGTATCCGAGGTTACTTTAATTGCTAAGTGGAGTGAGTGAGAGTAACTGTCTCCTCTCGCTGTCAGCGCGGTTGAATGTATGAATTTCAGTTATCTTAGCTGCTAACATAACTTACATTCGTAGTTAGCTAGCTAGCTTCAGTTAACGTTAGCATTTTTATTGACTGTCAACACTAAGTTTCAGACAAACCTTATTAGGCACACAGTGGAACAGAAGCAGAAGCTTGTCACCCTCTGAAAAATGTGGGAACAAATTTTCAATATGTAGCATAGCTATAGTATTACATTATTACAGCAACAGAAGCGGATGCGATCTTCCTCTTGTTTCTGGCAAGTTGCTAAGGTGTATTACCGCCACCGAGTGGTGTGGAGTGAGAATAGCAATGGGCGTTGTGCAGCATTCCAAACCAAAAACACTCTTTGGTCCCTTTTTCGTTTTCAAAACAGAAAAATGAAAAACGGATGTTTTTTTTCTTCATTTCATACTCCAAATTACGAAGGAGTATTAGGGTCACATTGAGGAAAAAAGTGCATTTTTAGAATAAAGTCAGAATTTAGACAAAAAAGTCGAAAAGTGCAGATTAAAGTGGATTCAGGTCACACCACGTCTGCCCTCCAGAATGTCTTGTATTGAGAGTTTAGTGAGTTAGTTCTCTTTGGAACCAAAGAATAGGAAACAGAAAAAAGGCCCTTCTTTTTATTTTTCTCATACTGGAAAATTAACACTGTTGTCAAGGAAACTCAAGGCGCGTATTTGAGTTCATCTGATGCCACAAAAAAACAAAAAATGTATTTCTGGTTTAAGACAAATAAAAAGATGGACCGTTTTCCCGTTTCCTATTCTTTGTGAATTTATGGTTTGATTTTAACGGGGAAAAAATATATAATTAGTTTTACATTGTGTGGATTTGAAGTAAAAAATGAAAATGAAAAATGTTTTTCAATAACTGTTTTCAAAGTGTAAAAACACATGACCAAAAAGTACACGGACCTGAAATAGGGACAAATTTCACATATTTGCATCTAACCTAGAGGATGAGGCAGAATCATCTAAAATGAATTCATAACCACAAAAATGACCATAAGTTCAGTCATAAGGCAAAGTTTCTACATGACCACAGCACAGGAAGAACATGAAAATTCATGAGAAAAAGGCCCTCACTTTAGTTCAAACTACCAAAGGTTTTGGTGTGAAGCTACAGTGCTAGTGGTTAGTAGTGAACATGTGAAATTCACACAGTTAACAATCAAGTGCAGCAGGAATTAGTGCTGGATGTCTTACCAGAGTATACACACATACAAATCTATATTAATATGTACAATGTACCATTTGGAAAATCAGTGTATACTGGATTTTATCAGGACTCTTATCTTTTGGTAATTGTGAGTGCTATAAATAGCTGCAGCTGTAAAGAATCACTGGTCTATTTTGGAGGACCCTGTAATAAGAAGAGAAAAACAGTTTAAGGAAACTGTACTGATATTCTAGTTCTGCTTTGTGCTTTGAATTATATGTCTCTGACCCCCCCACTCACATGGGAAAATGTAGTTTTATGTGTGCAGTGTGCACAGGAGTAAAAACTTTGACAAGCCCTGTGTTGGACCCTTACTGCCATGTTGTACCTCACTTGAATTTCCAGAAATGACAAAGAGCAAGCACAGGAGGTGTAATACACTTCCCTGCATAGGGTTAGGCATTGGTTCACAAGATAGAACAATGGCTAAAACATATTGTGGCACTTAGAATTTGTTCAACTTTAACTAAATGCAAGGAATTAGAGGTTTTGCATTACTGCAAAATTTGGTATTGATACTTGATATTATACCAATTAAATGCAAGACCAGTATTGCCAATACAGATGCTTTGACCGCCGTGTGACAGGCAAGAAAAGGACACAACACAGGACACAGGAGACAGACCTGAACTCAGAACACAACTTTATTGCTGGTAGTACACTAAATTAACAAAATACAGAGCTGCACTGGAGCCAGAAGTGCAAACTAGGAATCACCAAATAATAATAAAAAAAAAACCTAGAACAGGAAACAGGAAAGAACAGGAAAACTCGGGGCTAAAATGCACACTGGGATAATTAGGGAAATAGCACAAGGGTGCACAGCTGAACCTAATCTGAAGAAAAGACAGGAAGCAAAACTGAACACAACGCACAAGAGAGAGCGGGCCGGGGATGAGTCAGAAGTTAGGACTGCTCAGCGGGGCCCACTGCTGATGCCAGAGGCTGGGGTCTGACTGTCCTCGCCCTGGAAACAGACACAGGTAGTGATGACCAAACAAGGCTAAATGAGGCCTGAACCTTTTTGAACCATTGTGTCAAAAACTGGTTCGCTCATTCAGTGTACTACTGGCATCAGCTGCCAACAATGGTTGGTGGACAGCCAAATAAAGCCCAGAAAATGTGATGCTTCAAACTCGATAGGTTCCAGGGGTGGCTGTAGCTCAGTAGGTAGAGCAGGTTACCTAATGATAGGAAGGTCAGCGGTTCGATTCCAGGCTGCATGCTAATTTACTCTTCTCAGACTGAGTAGAAAAGCGCTATATAAGAACTAGTCCATTTACCATTTCTTATTGTGAAGCAGTGATGGAGTTCCCACATGTGGAAGGATTTTTCACAGTAAGGCATTGGCCACTGCACCTGCATCCGGTTTGCTAGAAAGGAAAACTTGCACCCATTTTTTTGAACAAATCAACAGACACCAATTAATTTTTACCGTCACGTGGTTTGAGTTTAGTGAAGTCCATTTGCTCTCTGTGTGTCATGATCCTGGGCGGGTGGGCCAGTGCGCATTATGTTCTTTGAGTTCTGTTGTGATGCATTAGGATTTTGGTTTGTCATTTGTTATTTGTTTTCCACGATCTGTGTTCAAGTGTTTTTCCTTCAGTGTCAAGTCTGGTTTGCCTCCCATGTCCTCCTGTACTGTCACTGTATGTTTTGTTCTCATGTCTTAGTCCCTTGTCTCATGTCTTGTGTTTAGTTTGATGTCCCAGTGTTCCCTGTGTGTTGTATTTAGATTTCTGTTATGGTCTGGTTTGGTTCCCTCTGTGTTACGTTTGTGTGTGCGTTATGTTTAGTCACTTCCTGTTTTATTTTTGACAGTCTTGTGTTCCTTGTGCTTTGTGTTTAGTTTTGCTTCCCTTTGTCTCATCAGTGTATTGTGTTCAGCTGTGCTCCTCACATGTTTCCACTCCCCTCTGTCAAGTATCAGCTGTGTGGCAGGCAGGAAGGAGGACCCCAACGCAGGATACACAAAACTGAAGGTAAAATATCAATTCAGTTTTATTTTAGCGAGGGCAGAACAGAAGACAGGGCTGGACCAAACCAGCGGCAGATTCAGGACAACAGAAATGACTTGACTAGAACTCTAAACGCTAAGGCAAAAACAGGGTGCACACAGCAGGGGACCATCGTCCTTGGTTTTTCCCTGCTGTGTACTTCACGCCACATTCATGCATTTAGTATTTGGATTAAAGCTTGAAGTTATCGTTAACCTCCTCGTCTGAGTCCTGCATTGGGGTCCTCTGCCTCACTTGCCACAGCCCAAACCTGACACTGTGGTATTTAAGGAGGAAATTCATGTGTCTGACAGCTCAGCTGTTATTTGTATGAGAACTGAAAAGCCTGAAGGCTGTGAGTACAAATGATTTTCTGTACTGTGGTGAGTTTACAGTTAAGCTCTGTGCTGGACTGGTGCAGAGCAGCTGTGATGTTCATGGTCACAGTTACTGTAGGTTAGGGGGGATCAGCCAAGATAGCTCGTGAAATACTGGGTTACATCTTGTTGAATTCAGTTGTGTAAATCCACACAGAGCAGCAGCAGCACAGGTCAGCTGATCACAGCCTGACACAAAGAAAATCTGCTGGAGCTTACAATAGAAATTATTGTGAGCTGTGATTCTTTTCCCCACACTGAGCCACTACAGCTGCTCTTAGGGTTCCCCCACCTGCTGAATCCCACTGTAACCCCTGACTGTGCTCATTTTCCTGTTCAGGTGAGGCAGGCACCCTCTACAATATAGGTAACAGGAAATAGAGCTTTTTAAAAATGATCTTTCCTTTTCTCTGCTCATGTTCTACATAAATGGTAAATGGACTGACTTCATTTGCAATGAAGTGTCGTGAAAGGATGGGCATGTCCCATATTAAAGGATCCATTCCGGACACATTAGATCCCCTGCAATTTACATATCGTCAGAACCATTCTAGGTCAGCTCCAGTTGTTCCTTCAGCCCCTGGTATTTCTCTATTTTCTCGTGCTCCTTCTTCCTGATATTGCCTTCCACTGGGATTGCCACATCTATCATGACTGCGGTCTTCTGCTCCGTAGGGTTTATATCTGCTCCTCTGCTTTATCTGATTGGTTGACCATCAGCTGCTTGTCTGTCTGGAACTCGAATTCCCACAGGATCTTAGCCCTATTTTTCTCACCACCTACAATGGTATCTGCCATCGAGACATAGAGACTTCTAGTCCATGTGCGGCACAGATGAACAATGAATTGGCGAACCGCTTAATAATGGGCCTCCATTTCCACCGCGCTTTGCGAGTGTAACCGTGCTGAACTTGGCCGTGTATTAATTCAGCTCGGTCCAAATAATCATAACCCAGTTCTGTGTTTCCATTCGTCGTATAGTTTGTGTCTGCGTTGTGTTCAATGACAATCAGGAGACAGGATGAGATGAATGCTGACTTTATCTGCCTGCATGAAACGGAACATGTACTGGTCAGAATCATGGGCTCATCATCGGGTACAGCACCTCGTGCTCTTCTCCCATACACTGGCAACGAGGTCTAATACATTTATATTGAAATAAAATACAATATCATGAAATAAATACCTGCATGAAACGGAACATGTACTGGTCAGAATCATGGGCTCATCATCGGGTACAGCACCTTACAAGGAATGGCATTTTCCATTAACATCAGGCTAGCGAACTTTTCCAACTGTGTGTTATAATGTTATTAATCTCATCAAAGGTACAATATGCAACTCATTAGTGTCCTGGTTGCTATAAGTACATATTACAGTTAGCCAGTGATCATATATGAACATACAGCAATAATACACAACATTTTCCACAGTGCTAATATCAGCGAACCCACCTCGTGCTCTTCTCCCATACACTGGCAACGAGGTTCCTGTGTCCACTACCCTTATCGCGGCTAACCACCAAGAGATGGCGCCGTTTCACCCGCTATGCATAAACCCAAAATGAAAAATAATGACAAGTGGAATCCAATACAATATTAACTGTTACACTCCCCTCTGCTGAATTCCACTTGTCCCATTGCAACAAACAAAACAACAAAAAAATGACCAATACAATAAAACCACAGGTACAATCACACAAAAAGGTGCACAACCGCTATTCTAATGCACAGGAAACCAAGACAGAACCACCATTTCCAAAATTGCTGGTGAGGTATTATCACATCAAAATCACAGTTACAATTACCCAGTCACAAAGACTATCCCATGAGGATCAGTATGAGAAAAGGGTTGGCCAGACCCTATCTACACACGTAGGGGAAAAAAATATGCCCATATACATATTAAATGAACATGTAGCTGCAAAACACACCTCTTGAATAGCAAGACAAACAGACAATTGATCAAAAATGTCACAAAACCTCGTCAAGGTAAAAATGGGAACAAACAAAACTGTAAATCTATAACAAAGAACTCATGAGACCAATGTTGGTGTCTGGTGCATCATTTCAATAAGTCTAGTCACTGGTCTCAACAACTGCCCAGCTCTAGATCTACGGTGAGTCGCACCGTCAATTACTGTTGCTGTGACAGCATCAGTAGCAGGTATATCGGTAGGAGCGGCAGTATTAGGAGCCGTAAGAGTCTCTGGGCAAACTGCCAGGGATGCCGGGCAGCCATAGTCTGGTGAACTGCTGTCCATCAATGTAGCTTCGTCAGTGGGTTGCAACTGATCAAAAACTGGCTGGCCTTGAGGTAACGCACTGCCCCTGGACAAGACATCAGCAGGTTCCAACGCTTCATCCAGCTCCAACTGCTCAGCATCCTCTGCACTTGACCCACTGCCTGCTCCCAAAGGCAGTTCAGACACCCACACTCTTGTTCTAAACTCTGCTGAGTCAGAAATAGTGTCACCGACAACTGACCTCTCGACACTAAGGTCAAGTTCACTTGAAGATGGTGACAATACAACCTCCTCCTGGCTATCAGAGTCATGTTCGGACAGAGGGAGGAAGTTTACTGGCATTATTAGGTTGCGATGGACCACTTTCACTTGCTCTGTAACAGGATTCTGAATCCTAAATGTGTGGCTCTCGTTGTCCTTTCCGACCACCACATACACCGTGCTTTCCCAGCGGTCAGCAAGCTTCCGTTTGCCACGTTCCTTTCTGTTGGTCAGCAACACTCTGTCGTTTACTTCCACCGGTACCCCCCGTACCTTACGGTTGTATAAATCAGCGTGACGCTGGAGCTGTTTAGTTGCCGCTGACTGAGCTACGGCCATGGCTTCTCTCATGTCCTTCCGCAAGGACTCAATGTAGCGGTCATAGTCCACCACCTCTGGATCACTGAGTACAGAGCCAAATATGACATCCACCGGAAGACGTGGCACCCTCCCAAACATGAGGAGAAACGGTGCATATCCAGTTGTTTCATGCACTGTACAGTTGTAGGCGAATGTCAGGGATTTCAGGGCCTTGGGCCAACGGTGTTTAGCTCTTGGTGGCAGCGCTCGAATCATGTTACCTAGAGTCCGATTCATCCTTTCACACGAGCCATTTCCCATAGGGTGATAAGGTGTAGTGTGTGTCTTTTGCACACCTGCCACATTCAATAGCTCTGCAATTAGCGAACTCTCAAAGCTGGCCCCCTGATCTGAATGTAGCCGCTTGGGAAACCCATAAATGCAAAAGTAGTTGTTCCATAACTGGTGCGCAACTGCTCTGGCTGACTGATTGGGGCACAAGAAGGCGTGTGCCATCTTCGTGAAGTGGTCAGTAGCCACTAGCACATCCAACGAACGATTTGACGAATCCTCAGCAGTCCAGAAATCGACACTGACCAGTTCAAGAGGTTCAGAGGTCATTATATTTTTCAATGGGGCTCTGGCTTCAGGCTCTGGTGACTTGCTGACTACACAGCGTCTGCAGTGTCGTACATACTCCACAACATCACGCAGCAAGCCTATCCAATAAAACCTTTGTCTTGTCAGATACAATGTCCGCTGCTGACCCTGGTGGCCAGCCTCATCGTGAACACCTTGTAACACCTTACTGCGCAATGAGTGAGGAACAACAAAAAGGTAGGTCTTTCTCTTTGTGACAGGATTTTTAGCTACCCGGTACAGAACTCCGTCTCTCAGTACAAGCTTATCCCAGCTCCTCAAAAGCTTGACAACCTCAGACGATTCCTTGGCACGTTCCCTCCTGGATGGTCTCCGCTTTCTCTCCACAAAGAAGATTACTCTACTCAGAACAGCATCAGTTCTCTGCTTTTCTTTCAATACATCATGCGAGAACACCTCAGGGTTGACCTGCGGGGGTGTTAGAACCGTCTGCGAGAACTGTGGCAGGAGAAGGGCATGCGGGCACACCACAGCGTCTCCTTCACTGCATCCATGAAGTGCAGCAGCCACCTCCAGCGATGATACTGTCCCTGACTTAACAACTGCCACACCCTGAGATATCTGTTGGCCGCACTCAGATGCTACTTCAGGTGGGTTAGCTGACCAGCGAAACACCTCCTGAACTCCATTAGCACCAAGCGCTGCAGCCTCTGCCAGTAACTTGTCATAAGGTACTCTTGTCAAACGGTGAGATGTACTAGACTGTACGAAGGGCTGCCTGCTAAGAGCATCAGCCACCACATTCTTTGATCCAGGAATGAACTTGATGTCAAACTGAAATGGCGCTAACTTAGCGATCCACCTCTGTTCACATGCATCTAACCGAGCCTTGGACAGAATATAGGTCAGCGGATTATTGTCTGTCCACACGGTGAATTGGTGACCTCTCAACCAGTGATGGAATTTGTCACACACCGCCCACTTTAAGGCGAAAAACTCGAGCCGATGCGCTGGATACTTAGACTGGGCGTAACTAAGCGATTTACTGGCGAAGGCAATTGGTCTGGCTGTTGAACCACCAGCAGGTACCTGTGACAGGACTGCACCAAGTCCGTCAGAAGAAGCATCCACAGACAGCAGAAAGGGCTCACTAAAGTTCGGGTGGGCCAGCATGACCCGATCCAGCAAAGCCTGCTTAAGTTGGCAGAAAGCTTGCTGACAATCCCCAGTCCAATCCTCAGCATGGAGCTGTTTACGGGCTTGGCGACGTTTCCTCCCACCTCCACGTGGACCTTTAGAACCCGAGATTAGTCGAAATAATGGTCTGGCCATGGCAGAACAACCCTCAATAAACGGCTGGTAGTAGACTGCCATGCCAAGGAAGGAGCGGATCTTTCTCTGAGAAGGAATATTCGTGCCATCCTCCATAAGGTCTGACTCAGTTAGAGCGGTGATAGCAGACACTTTGTCAGGATCGGGCTGGATCCCATCTGTACAAATGACATGACCGAGAAACTTCACTGACCTCTTCAGAAAGTGACATTTCTTTGGGGCGAGTTTGAGGTTATGGTTCTGCAGCCTCTGAAAGACCATTTTCAGACGCTCGAGTGCCAGCTCCTCTGTCGGGGCAAACACCAAGACATCATCCAGATAGCACAGTAAGCTCATGAAGTTCTGGTCCCCAAAGATATTTAACATCATCCTCATGAATGTAGCTGGACTATTACAAAGTCCTTGAGGCATCCGATTGTACTCGTACAATCCAAATGGCGATGAAAAGGCAGCGTACTTTCGATCAGCCTCATGGACTTCCACATTGTAATAGCCAGAGGTCAAATCCATGGTCGAAAAAAATGCATTGCCCCCCAAGGCTGCTAGAGCATCAGCTGGATGAGGGAGCGGGTGAGCATCCTTGATAGTGCGTGCGTTGAGCCAGCGGAAATCATTGCAGATCCGCAGGTCACCCGTCTTCTTCCAAATGATCACCAGTGGAGATGCAAACTCACTGCTAGACTTTCGAATGATTTCACGCTCCTCCATCTCATCCAACACCTCTCTCAGTTTTTCATACTGGGTGGGCGGTATGCGTCTACATGGTAACCGGAATGGTTTCTCATCCATGACTCTGATACGGTGTAGGCAACCAGTGGCCTTACCACAATCTAGCTTGTCCCTCGAGAAAATCGACTGGTATTCGACTATGAGTTCCGCCAGTCTAGCCTTGTATTCGGGGGCAACGTCACACGACTCAATGTCTACATCAGAGAGTCCCAGTTCACTTAGCTTTGACTGGGGAGGGTCGGTTACACATGTTGTCACAGGGTGAGGATGATCTGGTAAGGTGGAGGTCTCTGAAACCAGGCTGTGTCTCATACCATCATCAAGCGGCACCTGTACTTGTTGTTGGATACCGATTTGGGAATCAGCGAACACTTGCACTGAACTGCAAATAGACACATCCGCCAACTTAGCGTTACGTTTCAGAGTAACTGGCTTGTTAGACGGATTAATCACCTTTAGCGGGAGCCAGCCATCACCTCTTAAGATTGACACCGACCTCCCCACTAAGACTGTCCGTGGTTTAGATCTTGCTGTTGTTGGCTCCGCAACAACAGTACTTCCAACCAACATAGTATCAACCCGCGGCAGCTTGCCCCAAATCAGGTGCTCTGTCATGGGCTCAAGTGTAACAGCTCGTTTAATTTTAGCAGTTCCGACCGCATCTTGGATATCTTCATCACCATTTTCCATCCTTGAAAACAAGCTTAACAACCTCTGCCCCACATCACGACTGTCACTGGGTGCTGTGGAGCCCTGGTTCTGAAGATCACTCTTCACCTTAAACCTGTCAACAATATATCTTAGCAGGTTACTGCCAACAATCAGTTCTTCATTCTGGTTCTCAACTACCAATGTTGGAACAATCACTTTGCAGCTGTAAAGTTCCATCTCCAGATCGCACATTCCAGCAGGTAAGGTTCTGGAACCCCCACACCCAATCAACACGGTGTCTGTCGGCTCAAGGGTGGGGCCCCTCAACACATGCTGATGTAACAGCCGAGGTATTACATCAGAGCTCAGGGTGCATGCCATTGATCCGCTATCTAACAAAGCTCTGACCGTAACCTCTCCTCCCAGTGTCACATCTTCATAAAACAGTTTGTCATGTTGTTTGAGTCTCTGAATGTTTTGAACTATAGGTGTGTATCCCATCTCTCTCACTTCGCACACACTTTGGCATACAGACTCCATGTCATCATCAACATTTGCGACAGGGGGATCACTTTTAGGCCCAACACTTGCCCCCACCACATGCAGGCCACTCAGTTTTCCTGTGGTTGCGCCCCCTGCTTAGCGCCTCTAGCTTTCCTCACCACGGCCCCCGGACACTCCACTCGCACATGGTCAGGCGCAAAACAGTTAAAGCACAGACGGTTTGACCTGCAGTGGTACTGAGTAGTGTGTCCATCATCGCTGCATACCGCACAAGGTACTACGGGCTTTACTTTCATTGGTTGGTCTCTCTGTGTGCGCACATTGAACTTACTTTGAAACTTGTACTGTTGTGGCTGCTGCTCCAGAACACGTTCGAGCAGAGTGATGACCTGGTCCAGGCGGTCCGGGGAGCTCTCGGCTGCCTGTCCAGCAGGTGGCGACACAACAGCAGCCGCAGGCACAATCGCACTTGTGAGTGTCGCACGTTGCATAGAAGTGGTGACCTCCTGTTGCTGAGAAGGCAAAACATTGGTCACACTGTGTTTGGATAGTCGCTTGCGAGCTCTGCAGTGTTCAACGAGCTTCTCGTGAATTTCTGCAACTGTCCATTCTTTCAGCTGTCTACACTTGAATATGAGCGACAGTTCAGGATCAGGACAGTTCTGGATGAACATGGCAGCTAAGTCATGTGACAGATAGTCAAAAGCCTTATTTTGTCTCTTTAGAGAGTCCTCTGTCACATCCAGAGCTTTATTAAGTCTCAGCCAATAGTCGAAGGGGTGCTCGTCAGGATGGGGCACAGTAGCATAAAAATCAGCTAAGGGCAAGCTGTAGGACATAGTATCACTAAAGTGTTGCTTCAGTAACTCAAAAATGGGCTCAGGTCCTTCACGCAGATTCAAAACTGGCTTACTGCGTATGCCCACTTTAACCACTTCATGTGCCCTCCCCACAAGCTTAGATACTACTTCATCAGCTTGTTCAGCCACAGGGATGCCCTTCTTTTTCAAATAGGATAACATCATGACTTCCCACTCTTGGACTGAACATGAGTCATGATCCCCTGTAAAACTCACAGGTTCTTTAACATCAGGGCGAACAATGACATTTAACATTGCAGACTCATTAGCTGTACCCCCAACTACTCCTGAACACAGTGTATTATTAAGGCGGGTTTCAATGCAAGATGCAATACTTTCACCAATAGAAATTCCAATCTGTGAAGCTATATCACCCAAACGTTTATCATTAACATCACTTTGTGGTGCATCAAAAGTGTCATTAACATTTCCACCCAAATCTGCATAACTTGGTATTGGTGAGGATGAATCTGGAGTGTACAAAAGCACACCTCTCCCTCTAGCAGCTGCAGGCATAGGGGTAAACCCTCTCCCCCTACCAAAAAAATTGCCTGCCATACCCAACACTTTACCAACAACAGCAAAAAAACAGTCAAAAATAACAAAAAAATAAAGCACATACAACTCAAATACAGGGGAACAAAAGCATCCCCATCAGGTCAACAAAGTAGAACAGGGCAACAGAAATCATCCACAAAATAAATACACTCAAAATAGTTGCGTCTCAAAACGCCCCTCCGTCACTGAGGTAGAGAGAGCAAAAAAAAATTTGCGGTCAATGGCGACAGTGCTGCCACTCATAAAACCACAAACAGCTCCAAACAACGGTACAAAGGGTTAAAAATAGCTTTGCATTTACTAAACAAATTACCGCCACACCGCCAAAGCGGTAAAGAGTCCACACAGCTGTCCCGAATCTGAGGCACTTCCGAAGCGAGCGGCTCCAGGAAGTAGACGCAGCCCCGGTACTCCGATGCGAGCGCTCCGGGAAGTAGACTCAGCCCGCGCCGACGCAGCTGAAGAACGGGTCACGGCACCAGTGTAACCGTGCTGAACTTGGCCGTGTATTAATTCAGCTCGGTCCAAATAATCATAACCCAGTTCTGTGTTTCCATTCGTCGTATAGTTTGTGTCTGCGTTGTGTTCAATGACAATCAGGAGACAGGATGAGATGAATGCTGACTTTATCTGCCTGCATGAAACGGAACATGTACTGGTCAGAATCATGGGCTCATCATCGGGTACAGCACCTCGTGCTCTTCTCCCATACACTGGCAACGAGGTCTAATACATTTATATTGAAATAAAATACAATATCATGAAATAAATACCTGCATGAAACGGAACATGTACTGGTCAGAATCATGGGCTCATCATCGGGTACAGCACCTTACAAGGAATGGCATTTTCCATTAACATCAGGCTAGCGAACTTTTCCAACTGTGTGTTATAATGTTATTAATCTCATCAAAGGTACAATATGCAACTCATTAGTGTCCTGGTTGCTATAAGTACATATTACAGTTAGCCAGTGATCATATATGAACATACAGCAATAATACACAACATTTTCCACAGTGCTAATATCAGCGAACCCACCTCGTGCTCTTCTCCCATACACTGGCAACGAGGTTCCTGTGTCCACTACCCTTATCGCGGCTAACCACCAAGAGATGGCGCCGTTTCACCCGCTATGCATAAACCCAAAATGAAAAATAATGACAAGTGGAATCCAATACAATATTAACTGTTACACGAGCCGATCCTTTACGTATTAGTGTGGGCGAATCCTCATCTGGAAACAGAAACCGAAGCACACAAACGCGGCAGAAGACGCTTCCCTTTCTTGTGCTGTGAACATATTTTACTGTCCAAACCAAACTACTGCAGCACCTGTGTGCAGCACAGAGGTAAACACAGACAGCGATTAGAGCAAGACGACAAGTACGCACTTTGTGTCCTTTTATCTGTGATATGAACTGATACAAAGCAGCAAGTTCAGCCTTAGAGCCCAACCTAATTCACAGCCGTGAAAATCGCTTCACTTTTCTCCTGTAATAGACACCATGCAATGAAATAGTGGTTGAAAACTTTACATCGAGATGGCAGAGTCACGCCCTTCTGCTGCTTGTGTCACACATTCTTGGTTCCAGACCAGCTAGCTTGTGGTGCTGGAGTTGCACCCGTTTTTTGGCCGAGCACCGAGTGCGTTCGCGGTGGAAAAAACGTTGAACGGTTCGAACACTGGCACCAGCATCTTGTGCAGCCCTGTTCAGAGTCCCTGTTCTGTCCTTCAAGCTGGCCTTTTCTAACCACTGGTAGATTGTCTTGATGTCAGCCAATTCCTCTAGCTGTCAATGATCCATCCCATTCGGGGGCTTGGTCATCCACAGAGGTGGGAAGTAATGAAGTACAAATACTTCATTGTTGTTCTCACCACCTTTAGTGGTATCTCCCATCGAAATGTGGAGACTTCTAGTCCACGTCTAACAAAGTACAAATACTTGTACAGTACTGTTATGTATTTAGCATTAGAAATACATGGTTCAGTGGCACTATTTTGTGTTTAAGTAGAACAGCACCAAGTGTGGCGTATGTGCGCATTGATCTGCTGTGTTCTTCTGCAAATGGCTAATAAAAAGGAAGTCACGCTCCACTGAAGGTTCCATGGTGTCTAAATAGTTATGTCATAAGTGTAGGACATAACAAATTGGCGACGAGATTAAAACGGATCCCTGATGTGCATGAGACGACGGAGAGGGGGAAATCCTTGTGGAAGTGACGGACAAGACAAAAAAAAAAAAAAAGAGAAAAAGCTAACCCTTCGTGTGGATGCTAATACCCCTGCTAGCGAACTGCATAGACAGCGTGAGTAACATCTCTTCTTAAGTGAAGGACACTGATAAAGACACAGAAAATGTCGGGCGGTGTTGGACAAATGGACATATTTGATAACTGCACAGAGGATTGGACAACATATGTAGAGCGAGTGGAACAATACTGTGTGGCTAATAAAGTAGAGAATGAGAGGAAAGTTGCTGTGTTACTGAGTGTGATGGGAGCAAAAACGTATAACTTGTTGCGCAGCCTCATCACACCGGCCAAACCAGCAGCCAAAAGTTTCAAGGAGATCACGGAGGTGCTTCAAAAACATTTCCAACCGAAACCACTGGTCATAGCCGAGCGATTTCGATTCCATAAACGACATCAGCTAAAAACGGAGTCCACATCAGAGTACATCGCGGATCTCCGGCGGCTGTCGGAGCACTGTCAGTTTGGGGAGGGGCTTTCAGATGCACTGAGAGACCGTTTCGTCTGCGGGCTGCACAACGAAAGCATACAGAAACGACTCCTCACAGAAGATAATCTCACGTTGAACCGTGCATTAGAGATCGCCATATCTATGGAGACAGCAGCAAAAGATGCAGGAGAGCTACAGGGAAAATACACAGAACCGCGTTCTGTAAATAAAATGCGCATGCAGCGTAATGATAAGTCACAGACCTGCTACAGATGCGGAAAGAAGTCACATGACGCTGCAAATTGCTGGTTTAAGGATAAAGAATGCCTGCAATGTAACAAAAAGGGGCATATACAGAAAATGTGCAAATCAAAGCAGTATGATAAAAAGAAAAACAAAATGTGGAAAAGAGAAAGGAAGCTGCATGACTTAAATGAAACAGACTCAAATGATTCTCAAGAGGATTTGGCATGTCTTGAGCTGAACACAATACAGGGGAAAGATAATGATGCAATATGGCTCACACCAAAAATACAAGGAGTTAGGTTAAAGATGGAGCTGGATACTGGGTCAGCCCTCTCACTAATCTCATATGAAGATTACAGAGATAAATTTCCCAATCTGAAACTAAAACACACCTCAGTGAAGTTAAAAACATACACAGGTGAAAGAATAACTCCCTTGGGAAAACTGAAAGTGAAAGTGGAATATGAGAAGGATAAGTGCAACCTGGAACTTTATGTTCTGAAAAATGGAGGTGTGCCATTATTTGGGCGTGACTGGTTGAAACACATCCACCTCAACTGGAAAGGAATAAAGTCCATGAGACTAGCACATGGTCTGAGTGCACATCCTGTGGATGAAAGACTGAAACAGACACTCGAGAAGCATGCTCAGGTGTTCAAGGAAGGTATTGGCACTCTGAAAAATATTAAAGCACAGATCATACTGGAGGACAATGCAAAACCCAGATTTCACAAAGCACGTCCTGTACCATATGCTGTACGGCCCAAAGTCGAAGCAGAGCTCCAACACCTGGAAGAGCAAGGAATACTCACCAAGGTGGAATGGTCAGACTGGGCCACACCAA
>NW_022060262.1:3829645-3936766 GCF_007364275.1 Archocentrus centrarchus | reverse complement strand
TTGTTCATGTAAATGGGGAGTCTTCTTCAGACAGTAAGGTTAATTATGGAGTTCCACAGGGTTCTGTGCTAGGACCAATTCTATTTACATTATACATGCTTCCCTTAGGCAGTATTATTAGAAAGCACTGCATCAATTTTCATTGTTATGCAGATGATACTCAGCTTTACCTATCAATGAAGCCAGATGACACACATCAATTAGTTAAACTGCAGGAATGTCTTAAAGATATTAAGGCCTGGATGACCTCTAATTTCCTGCTTCTAAATTCAGATAAAACTGAAATTCTTGTTCTCGGCCCCACAAATCTTAGAAACATGGTGTCTAACCAGATACTTACTCTGGATGGCATTACTTTGGCCTCCAGTAACACTGTGAGTCATTTTTGACCAGGATATGTCCTTCAATGCACATATTAAACAAATATGCAGGACCGCTTTTTTGCATTTGCGCAATATTTCTAAAATTAGAAACATCCTTTCTCAGAGTGATGCTGAAAAGCTCATTCATGCATTTATTACTTCTAGGCTGGACTATTGTAATTCATTATTATCAGGCTGTCCTAAAAGCTCCCTGAAAAGCCTTCAGCTGATCCAAAATGCTGCAGCTAGAGTACTGACAGGGACTAGAAAGAGAGAGCATATTTCTCCCATATTGGCTTCTCTTCATTGGCTCCCTGTTAAATCTAGAATAGAATTTAAAATTCTTCTCCTCACATACAAGGTCTTGAATAATCAGGCCCCATCTTACCTCAAAGACCTCATAGTACCATATCACCCCAACAGAGCACTTCTCTCGCAGACTGCTGGCTTACTTGTGGTTCCTAGGATACTTAAGAGTAATGGGAGGCAGAGCCTTCAGCTTTCAGGCCCTCTTCTGTGGAACCAGCTTCCAGCTTGGATTCGGGAGACAGACACCCTCTCTATTTTTAAGATTAGGCTTAAAACTTTCCTTTATGATAAAGCTTATAGTTAGGGCTGGATCAGGTGACCCTGAACCCTCCCTTAGTTATGCTGCTATAGGCCTAGTCTGCTGGGGGGTTCACATAATGCACTGTTTCTCATTCACCTTATTTACTTTGTTTATACTCCACTCTGCATTTAATCATTAATTGATATTAATCTCTGGCTCTCTTCCACAGCATGTCTTTCTCTCCCTCAGCCCAACCGGTCGCGGCAGATGACCCCTCCCTGAGCCTGGTTCTGCTGGAGGTTTCTTCCTGTTAAAGGGAGTTTTTCCTTTCCACTGTCGCCAAGTGCTGCTCATAGGGGGTCGTTTTGACTGTTGGGTTTTCTCTGTATTATTGTAGGGTCTTTACCCACAATACAAAGCGCCTTGAGGCGACAGTTTGTTGTGGTTTGGCGCTATATAAATAAAATTGAATTGAATTGAATTGAACCTTTTGCGTTGGGCAGAACATTTACTGTGTTGGATGAAAGCATGGTAATAACATGGATATGGTAGTGCATCTTTTTTTAAAACCATAGTAGTCCCATAGTTGTGATGAAGTGCTATATGTAAATCATAGTAATTCCACAGCTACCATGAAGTGCTACGAATAAACCATAGTACTACTATGTGTAGGACCATAGTACCTGTAATCACCATGAGATACCATGATAAAACCATGGTTACTGCATAAAAACCATAGGAAACAATGGTGAATTTTCGTAAGGGACAGTCCCAGTTCAGACTGTACTGGGAACCAGTTCAGTTTGACAACAAACTCTGTTTCCTGAATGAGCTGCTTCTGTCCTAAAAGTTGCTCACCAAGTCTCATTGGAATTTACATTTTTGTGTCAACAGTGTCGCAATGAAACGAGACAACATGTGTTTTTAAAATTTGACCCCGTGGAAGCAAATTGATGGAAAATAAAATAGGACTGATGAATAAACCTTGTGGTGCTCCACAGGTAATGTTAGGTGCAGAATATGAGACATCTCTGGCAATCAATGACGTTATTTAAAACAAAGTATCTTGTGCCTCATGCAAAACTATGTTTGATACTTATGTTGTAATGATCCAATAGTTTAATGTGAACTGTGATCACACAGCAGGCAGAGACGGACAACCTACAAATTTTCAGCAAGTACAAGGAGGATATGTTGTAAGCTTGGATAGCATTGCCACTGCTAACTAGCTTAGAGCAGCAGATATATTCCAGGCAGTTAATATGTGTTAAAATGTCTTGTTTACTGTGTGTGTTAGTATGACCCATTCAGTTAAATGTCACAGCTTGATGCATCACTGACCTGTCAAAATTCATGCACTACAAATACGAAGGTTACATGGTGTACTAGACAGATGTGTGCTAACAGAAGCATCTGGACTGAAACAGAGTGATTGGATTTTCTTTGGTTGGTTTTGGTAACTTTGATTCCAATTTGTGTCACGTTCAGATGGGATATTTCCAGTGTGCAGGAAAGACATTAATGTTATATCTGAACATTTTTATCCCTAGAATCTCTCAGAGGAGAATTTTATAATGCACAGTTTTAAATAACCCTCCTTTATCTCACACTGAGCCTCTCTGCAGCCCTTCCGTCCATCCTCTACTGAAAAAGAGCTGATCTAGCTCCTCGCCCTTTACGACAGCCTCCCTGATTGGCTGCATCACAAAAAATACGAACAGGTGGGCGGTGCTTTTGCCTGAGATGTCAAGATTAGGTCATCTCATAGAAGATATCCTTTCTTTGTGACAATCCAGGGTAGACGTGTGAAACTGAGTGTTCAGAGCAGTTTGAAATCTGAGTTTTGGCTCGCAGAGATTATTCATATATAAACAGAAACAGTTCATAATAAAGGAAATAAATAAGGAAAATGAAATAGGTCTTCTTTTGTCTTTTCTTGGATACCTCAGACTAAAGAGTGGCTGCTTTCAGCTGCTGTTTCCAATGTGTGGGGCATTTCTTAAGGTAAAAGTATGATCAGCCTGGCATTCTGAGTAGTACAAAGTGGGGTATAGAATAGGAATAGTTCACCGTTGCAGGAAAACAACTGTTTCCGTTCCAGAACAGATGATAAGATTGATATACTGGGCTTGAGTCAGGATGTGGTTAGCTTAGCTCTGTCAAAGGTGGAGATAGAGTTGAGCTGTACCTCCGCTTTGACTCGGTCGGTCGGCTGTTTGTCCGTGACTGACGTCTCCTGTTCTCACTACTGAGTAGACTGTTCCTGGATCAGTCTCTGCACAAGGAAACACAGAAAGCACAACAATAACAGCACTGTTACATTACAGCAATGGAGGACACATCTTTATGAAGAGATATAAATAAATAGCAGCAGGTTTTTCAAAGTTTTTTTTGTTTTGCACTTCTTAATCCCACAACTGTGAAACAACAGATGACTGCAATCAGCTCGTAGCTGTTTCTGCAGAAAAAGAGGGTGGAAATTATCTGATGCCATCATCTTTTGATGCAGACCACAGAGCACAAAGCAAACACTTTCTCACACATGAAGAGCATCGTTAGCCAAACCAGGAGACTCTGCGGTGAGAAGTTTCATCAATCTTAAACTGCACTTAGGTGGAATAACAGGAAGTAGCTGCTGTGGTTTTAAAACAGACTGTACACAGGTCAGAGTGACTTGTTGGATGAAAGGTTTCTGGTTTTACCGTGAAACACCAGTTGCTAGCAGGATCGGCAGGAAGACTTTACTGTCATCGTGACACTCATAAAGAGACTGACTGAGAGGAAAAGCACACACATCTGAGTCGAACCTCTGCTGCTTTTTTTAATGCTTGGTTGTAGCACTGCCAAATGTTCTGTGGGCCACACCGTGGTCAACGTAAGGTGGACCTGTGGCTGAATCTACGTCATCTGTTAAGTTGTCTGGGTGGGCATACGTAGCAACCATCTCTGTCTACTGGCCAAAGCCCAATCTGTCCTTCTATGCCACATTGATTTTTACTCTAGATTTCTTCGTCATTATGTAAGCACCTTTCTAAAGTGTTCACATTTTGCTAAATGTTGTCCTCAAACACAACAACCTGAAAGCACCGAACACCAGCTCTTGAAAACAAACACACAAAATTACCGTTGTTTGTCTGATTGGCTGTTGCTGATGATGCAATATTTTGATGTATGTGACGTCAGTGATGTCAGCGTGTTCTGCAGCTTTGTCTTGTGCTGCTGAAATGATCCAAATTTAAAAGCAAAAACAAAAGAATAAGTCTGGAAAAAATATTGAAGTAAAAAAAAAAAAACAGTTGTTTGGAATAAAAAAAATCAATCCTGAAATCTGAGTGTCACCTTCAGGTTTCCTGTGAAACATCGTCTCACCAGCAGAACCAGTAACACCAGTAGAACCACAACACAGACTGATCCAACAGAGGACAACACAGAGAGAAGAGGTGGAGGTGTGGTGGTGGGTTGGGCTGCGGTTGTAAGTTTATCTGCACAGAGACCCCCCACCTGTTCAGGTGAATACATGGATGAAATAAGAGGTGGAATCAGAGTGAAGCTCCTCACCTGTGACAGTGATCCAGCTGGATGGAGACTCTCCATGACCGCTGATGTCACACTTGTAGAGGCCTTCATCAGACCTGGAAACATGCTGGATGGTCATGTGACCTGCAGGCTGCTTCCTGATGAGGGAGCCATCTTTATAGAAAGCAGCTGGGAGGTTGGAGGGAGTGGTCTTTGTTTGACAGAGCAGAGGTGACATCATCTCCCTCCATCACAGGGAGGACAGGACTCTGCAGGATCACTGATCCACCTCAACACAGAGACAAACTACAGCATTTCATCCATTTACACACAGCTTCATCAACACTAACTCCACACACTCAGCTTACCAGAGACTGTGAGCTTAACCATGTTACTGATGGCACCCTCTCTGGACTCACACCAGTAAACTCCACTGTCTGATGTGTAAATATAGCTGATGTTACAGGAAGAACCAGTTGGTTTTCCCCACCCATCTCCCCACTGAGTCCTCTGTTGTTTGCTTGTGTTTCTCCTCAGAGTCCATCCAGCAGAGCTGTCGTCCTCCTCACAGCTCAGAGACACAAAGTCTCCTTCAAAGACCTGAGAGCTGCTGGGACTCACAGTCAGACGAGCTGTGAGGGTTACAATGAAACATGAAGCCAAACAGGTCATATTAGTGAGCATTTATCAGGTTGAAGCTGTGACAGAAGAAGGTTACTGACCTTGGTTTGTTGTGCAGCTCAGCAGTGAGATCAGAACTAAAGAGAAATGACACTCAGGTTGGTTTGAGGTGAACACAAAGAACAACTCCACACAAACAGCTGACAGACCCACAAACTCGTCTCTCTCTGATAGATCTGCTCATTTTTAGCGTTGATGCAGCAACAAGTTTCAATAAAGTTTGGACAACAGTCTCTCCTGTTCAGCATCACAGTAAAGTCATGTGTCCTCTGTGTTCATGTAATGAGTGAATGATTTGAGCTTTTCACTGCCTGCTGTGTTTCCTGGACTCCTGAGCAAAGATAAAGAGTCAGTTCAGACCTGCAGTTGGTCCTCATGGTGTTTGAACTTGAATTCAGCCTGATTAGTTTTTCATGTCTTCTCCTCCATCATCAGTTATCAGGAGAGCAGACAGTCAAAGGTCAATAATTCAAACAAACACAGAGATTCTACTTACAGAGCAGACACAGCACAGATGTTTCCTTCATCGTCCTTCTCACTCATTTGAGCTTTTTTTCATTCTCTCACTGACACCAAGTAAAGCCCCGCCCTCTTCCTCTTCCTCTGAGCACCAGCTTTACTATTGGTCCAGAGGCAGTGTGTGTGTGTGTGTGTGTGTACGTCCCCCTCAATGAGAGAGGCAGATATGAGCTGAAACACAGGAATCAAACCAGGGACGCTGCTGTTATGGAGCTGAACTGGAACCATTCACACACTGAGGCCCTCTGAACACATGTTAATGACAGCTGTGCAGAGACACACTGATGACTGACTGGAACACTATGATTCACATTTTAGATTAACACCATCCTCCCACAGGCTTTAGATATGGACAATAGAGGGAGCTGCTGGACTGTCAGCAACATTATCAGTAACAGCCTGCACCAAAACAACTTTACTCATCTGGAATTCGGCCTCCCCTTCCTGGCCTTGAGACAGCTGGGAAGTTTCATTCTCCTTGGAGTTGTGTAAACAGATGCTCTTCCTCCATCTACCCCATCTCCTGTGACCTCTGTGGACTGGTATCCTAGCGACCCAGCTACTGATGAACATTATTCCACCTCTTGTCAAAAAGTGTTGAGTCGAGGACAGCCCAGTCATTGCATGATAACTAAAATCTTAACCTGCATGAGACCATCATGAAAAAGGGGGTTTTGTGCCCCTTTGAGCAAAAAATGTTTTGAGTGGAGCTTACACTCTCTGATAATCATGAAAATGTAGAGATATTTTTGGGAAAACAGCTGATCTAATAAATATAAGCATTTTATTATGGGTTGGATTTAAAAACAGCTAACCAGCTGGAAGTACTGTGATAAATACTACATCAGTGCTAAAGCAAAAAAAAAAACCTAGTATTCTACGTTTATTATTTAACTTAATTTCTGAATCCGCCTTCAGCTGCCAGACTGATGCAATTCATACCAATACCTGGATAATTATTTATCTATTTTTTAACCTTTATTTATACAGGTCGTCCCATTGACTGCGCGCTCCAGTTGGAGGGATTTCATCTCCTCCGCGCAGACCGGCAAGCTGCGCTTTCCGGCAAGGCTACAGGTGGAGGAGTCTGCTTCTACATAAACAGTGGCTGGTGTACGGATGTGACAGTGATTGCTAAGCACTGCTCTCCCTCACTGGAATATCTTTTCATTCACTGTAAACCGTTCTACTCTCCGCGGGAGTTCGCTTCATTCATACTGGCTGCTGTTTACATCCCGCCGGACGCGGACGTGCACGAGGCCCAGTGCGCGCTCACAGAGCAGATTCTGTGCATGGAGCGGACATACCCGGACTCTCTTATCATCGTACTTGGGGACTTTAATAAAGCCAGCCTGAGACAGGAACTTCCCAAATATAAACAATATATCACATGTCCGACCAGAGAGGAGAAGACACTAGACCACTGCTACAGCACGATAAGCGGGGCTTATCACGCAGTGCCCCGCGCTGCACTCGGCCTCTCTGACCACGACATGATCCACCTGATCCCCGCGTACAGACAGAGGCTGAAGCTCTCAAAACCTGTGGTGAGGACAACAAAGCAGTGGACCCGTGAGGCTGTGGAGGAGCTCCGCACATGCTTCGAAACTACAGACTGGGACTCAATGAGGGCTGCCTGTGACAGTCTGGATGACTACACGGACACTGTAACCTCGTATATCCACTTCTGCGAGGACAGCATTGTGCCATCACGCACCAGGGTGTGTTATAACAGTGACAAACCCTGGTTTACTCCCAAACTGAAGCAGCTGTGGATAGAGAAGAGGGAGGCTTTTAAAAGTGGGGACAAAGACTGCTACAAAGAGGCCAAGTACAGGTTTAGCAAGGAAGTGGCCACTGCTAGATCACATCACTCTGAGAATATACAGCAGCAGATCTCAGAGAACAACGCGGCCTCTGTATGGAAAGGTTTTAGGCAGATTACCAACTACAAGCCTAAAACCCCCCACTCCACAGACGACCTACAAACTGCAAATAGACTGAACGAGTTCTATTGTCGTTTTGATGGTCAGTTCAGCAGCCTTCACACCTCCACCAGTCCCAACTACAATACAGCCAACACAAATATTCACCCCCCAACCTCCCCCACTCCCCACACCTCAGAGAAGCCCACATCATCAAGGACTCCCACCCCAGAGTCCCCCTCATCCCCCACCCCCACAGTCTTTTGTATTCAGGAGGACCAGGTGCTAAAGCAGTTCAGGAGTGTCAAAGCTCGCAAAGCTCCAGGTCCAGATGGTGTCTCACCTGCCACACTGAGACACTGTGCTAACGAGCTTGCCCCATTGTTCACGAACATCTTCAACTCCTCACTTGCTTGCCACGTGCCTGTCTGCTTTAAAACCGCTACCATTGTTCCTGTCCCCAAGAAGCCAAGGATCACTGGATTAAATGACTACAGACCTGTGGCACTGACTTCTGTGGTCATGAAGTCATTTGAGCGTCTGGTGCTGTCCCACCTCAAGTCCCTCACAGCCCCCCTTCTGGACCCCCTGCAGTTTGCCTACAGAGCCAACAGGTCTGTGGACGACGCCATCAACCTGACTCTGCACTTCATCCTACAGCATCTGGACTCCCAGGGAACCTACGCCAGGATCCTGTTTGTGGACTTCAGCTCTGCCTTCAACACCATCATCCCTGATCTCCTCCAAGACAAGCTGTCCCAGATGAACGTGCCAGATCCCATCTGCAGGTGGATCACTGACTTCCTGATGAACAGGAAGCAGCATGTGAGGCTGGGGAAGAATGTCTCGGACTCCCGGACCATCAGCACTGGCACTCCTCAGGGCTGTGTCCTCTCTCCTCTGCTCTTCTCCCTGTATACCAACTGCTGCACCTCTGACCACCAGTCTGTCAAGCTTATTAAGTTTGCAGATGACATGACTCTCATCGGACTCATCTCAGACGGGGACGAGTCGGCCTACAGGATGGAGGTCAAACGTCTGGTGTCCTGGTGCAGCCACAATAACCTGGTACTGAACGCCCAGAAGACAGTGGAGATTATAGTGGACTTTAGGAAGCACACAGCCCCTCTACCCTCCATCATCCTGACTGACACCCCCATCACCACAGTGGACTCTTTTCGCTTCCTGGGAACTACCATCACCCAGGACCTCAAGTGGGAGCCCACCATCACCTCTGTTGTCAAAAAGGCCCAGCAGAGGATGTACTTCCTGCGGCAGTTGAAGAAATTCAACTTGCCAGCAAGGACCATGGTGCAGTTCTATACTGCCATCATTGAGTCCATCCTCACCTCCTCCATCACTGTGTGGTACGCTGGAGCCACCACTAGGGACAAACAGAGACTACAGCGCGTTGTGCACTCTGCTGAGAAGGTGATTGGCTGTAACCTCCCATCTCTCCAGGACCTGTACACCTCCAGGACACTGGGGCGTGCAGGTCGGATCACAGCCGACCACTCTCACCCTGGGCACAGACTTTTTGACCCTCTCCCCTCAGGCAGGAGGCTACGGTCCATACGGACCAGAACCTCCCGCCATAAGAACAGTTTCTTCCCCTCTGCTGTTGGACTCATGAACAATTACCCTAAGACTGTTACCACCACCCTCCCCAAACGCTGATGACCCTATGTTTATGCACCTGTCTGATTGCACTGATGTACATATTAGTGGAATATAGTTTACATTCTTTTATCTTTTAATAAGTCTCTGCACTGTATATTTTGTAATTTTGTAATATTGTGTTATAGTCATAGCTCTAATATCTCTGTATATTTGCAATTTGTATACTTGTATATTGTCTTATAGTTTTTATACTTATTTGTTTTTTTTCTGTAAGCACGAAGTACCGCAGCAATTTCCTAATGCTGTGAACCTGTTCACCCATATGGCAATAAAACCTTCTGATTCTGATTCTGATTCTGATTCTGAGACTCAGTTTCTCATTCGCCACAAAGACCTGTTTAATCATCCACAGCCTGTGGCTTGCTGAGCCTTGGCACCTGTGGGACATGGTTGAGGAGGGTGAGAGTCACCCCTCCCTATTGCTCCCTACCGCTTCCCGCTGCTTCCCGCTGCTTCCTGCTGATTGCCACTGCTGCCCCTGGGGTGTTGGGTGCCCGTGGGTCCCGGGGTTCATGGCTGGATGTTTTGGCGTGGCTCTTGGCCCGCTCCCTTGGCGGTTGTGGCCTGGGGGTGGCTCGGGCCTCTTTGTCGTGGGGGGGGCTCTGCTGGGTGTCGGGCGGTTCTGGGGCACCTGGGGCCTTGGGGCCGCATTCTCGGCTGATGCGGGGATGCCGGCCTGCGGTGGGGGTTGGCTGCTCATTGCCTCTGTCTCTCTGGACTCTTGCCGTTTGACCGTGGGGGGGGTCTGTCTGGGGTCTCCCTCCTTCATCCTTTGGGGTGTGTGCACAGTTGCCATCTGGATGTGTGGCCTCCCGTCTTCTGAGGTCCTGGTGGGTCGTGGTCTCCTGGGTCCTTCCCTGTTCGCCTCTGGATCACGGGGGGTGTGGTGTCAGTTTCTTGCCCCCATTGGTGAGTATGTTCCATGACAGAGGCACATACACACATTATTTGCAAGCAACGGCAGGATTGTGTGTGTGCGTGTATATATGTGTATGTGTATAGATATATGGATGTGTGTATGTATGTATGTGTGTATATCATCCTTTGTTTATTCTTTTCCCCCATTTGTTTTGTTTTCTTTTGTTTTCTTTCCTCTTTCTCACTCTTTTTCCTGCCCTTTCCTTTCTACTTGTCAGACCTGCTGAAAATAAATAAAATTAAACTAAAATCCAAATATTAACAAGAGTAGCCCATTGGAAAACTTACAGAGCTATTCTTGGAAAAGCAAATATGTTTGGTACACCAGAGCATTCGGATCATATTCCGATTACGAAAACTGCCAGACATGACAGGCTTAAAAAAAAAAAAAAAAAAATCCTCCACAGCCTGCGATGGCGACCAAAAACAAAGAAATGATGCTGGATTCATCATCCTGTCACATCTGCTTTGGCTTCAGTGACAGAAAACATGTTTCTAGTGTAAAAATTAATAAAAATAAAAATAAAATAAACCACTGATTATGTTGATTTAGTAAAAATCATGATGAAAGATAGTGTAAGTTTATTCATCCAAAACAAGAACGGATTAAGTGTGTGGAGCTGGATTTAAGTCAAACACAGGAGTGTTGGAAGAAACTACAGAAACGTCTCACTGAACAAAACGATCAATGAAATGAATGTGATAACTGCACAGCTGCACTCATCTTGTTAGTTCACTCTGCCTGTCTGTGCAGTTTAACCAAGCTTCCAGCAAAGGATTATAGAATATTAATTTGTGCCCTTTAAAGTCACAGCTTTTTTTATGAATCCAAAGAATAAAACAGTTTACAGTTAACAGGGCAAAGTAGCATCTATGTTTTTAGCTGATTGTTAGGGTGCACACGGGGTTGGAAATAATAATCTTAACCTGTGATGCTTCAAAACTTAACTGTTTCTTTGCTCGTTTTGCCCGCACATTGAGCACTGGCTCCCCACAGGGCTGTGTGCTGAGCCCCCTCCTGTACTGCCTCTACACCCATGACTGCAGTCCGGCCCACAATAACAACCTCATCGTCAAATTTGCTGACGACACCACAGTGGTCGGTCTTATCTCAAAGGGAGATGAGGCAGCTTACAGAGAGGAGGTCCTGAAGTTGACAGCCTGGTGTTCAGAGAACAACCTGGTACTGAACACCATGAAAACCAAAGAGATCATCATCGACTTCAGGAAGCACAGGACTGACCCAGCTCCCCTCTACATCAACGGCGAGTGTGTGGAGAGGGTCCACACCTTCAGGTTTCTTGGTGTCCTCATCTCTGCTGATCTCTCTTGGTCAGATAACATCACAGCTGTTATCAAGAAGTCTCAGCAGCGACTTCACTTCCTGAGGGTCCTCAGGAAGAACAACTTGGACTCAAACCTGCTGCTGACCTTCTACCGCTCATCCATTGAGAGCCTGCTGCCGTACCATACTGTATCACAGTATGGTACGGCAGCTGCACTGAGGCAGACAGGGTCAGGCTTCAGAGGGTAGTCAAGACAGCACAAAGAATCGTTGGCTGCCCTCTCCCCTCCCTGATGGACATCTACACCTCCCGCTGCATCAGCAGAGCAGGAACATCATCAAGGACAGCTCACACCCTGGCTTTGACCTGTTTGACCTGCTGCCCTCTGGCAGGCGCTACAGGTGCATCAAAGCCAGAACAAACAGACTCAGGAACAGTTTCTTCACCAGAGCAATCACCACCCTGAACTCTCACACTCACCCACCGTAACTGTGCAACACCCACATCTCTGTGCAATATTAGATTATTCATACTGAACAATATCTATCACTCCTATAATGTGTAATATCCAATATTCACTCACCAAGTGCAATACTCACCATCTTCATTATTATATGTATACACTTATTTTATTTTCTTACAATGTATATATATTTTTATACATTCTCTTTTTTCTGTATTTTTAATACATTTTTATTTTCTGTATATATTTTTATACGTTTCATTTTTCTTTATATTTCATACATACTGTTTTATTTTCTGTATATTTTTAGATCATATTAGATTATTATATTTTTATTTTAGAAAGTTTGACTTTCTATTGCATGGCACTGAACAGGAGTAGCCCTCCAATCTCATTGTACATCCTGTGTAATGAATATAAAGGCATTCTATTCTATTCTATGTAATGATATTTTATTACTATATTAATATAGCATGAGGTTCACTTAGAAAAATAGAAAGAGCTGCTTACTTCCTTACTTTGAGTACATTTCAGAGCCTGTACTTTTACACTTTTACTTGAGTAAATAAGTTGACTCAGTACTTTAACTTCTACCAGGTTATATTTTAACACAAGTATTTGTATTTCTATTTCAGTAATGAATGTCTGCACTTTTGCCACCTTTGATAATAGTGAAACAGTCACTGAATTATGAGCTTTTTGAGGTTTTTAGGCTTAATAGAAAAGGACAGCTGTGAATCACCATCATAGTAATAGTAAGTAAGTACCAGGGTTATAATAGTTTTGGATTTTACATTATAGTTTAGTTTTAGTTAGTTTTTACTTTTTTTCTTTAATTCAGTTAGTTTTAATTAGTTTTCAGAGTGGATTTTCTCGTTTTTATTAGTTTTTATTTTTGGTTTCATGCTTAGTTTTAGTTAGTTTCAGTTAGTTTCAGTATTAGTTTTAGTATTTTCATACCTAATCAGGTGCAAGATTCAAGGCGCAAAAGTGACTGTTGTGTAATGAAAACTTGACAAAAGATACAGTTTAAAGAAATATATTCAACAACCAACTGTTCACAAGACATGCTAAATGTGTGTAATATTAAGGACACACATGAGCATCAACAGGGAGAAACAAAGAAAAACATGAACTCCCAAACTCAATAAATTCTACAATAAACTCCACAATAAAGTTCAGCATCAGTGCAGCAGATTAACAACAGCTACATGTGGTGTTTGACAAAAACAAACTCTTTGAAGGAGCCAAAGCTCAAATCCAGCTGCATCCTGATGTTCTCACCACCTGAAGCTGCTTCTGTTTTGGAGCTAGCTTGGTTAGATGCTCGCTAATTAAACCTGCAGGGTCTTTGCGGCCTCTGTACACAACCTACAGAAGTTGCCGACCTCATGTCCACATTTATGCTTGTGTAGCTGGATTGTGTGTGTTATTACCTTGTGGTCGTGTGCAGGTGTTTGTACTCAAAGAACCTCCATACGGGACTCTGCCGCTTTCTCTGCAGACCGCAGCCATTACTTTGCGGACCAGCGCGGTGAGCGCACGCACATGCGCACTCACACAGTTGTCCTGTGGCGCTCCCAGCTTAAACTCGGAGAGCGGAAACAATGATTTCATATCAATCCACAAGGCTTAAAAAAAAAACAAAACAAGTAAATGAAAGTCAGCTTATCGATAATTTCAGTTAGTTTTAGTTAGTTTTGTAAACTCACAATTCAGTTTTAATTAGTTATCGTTTTTTCCTTTTAATTATAGTTTTTATTTATTTCAGTTAACGACAATGTTTTTTCAATTTCAGTTTTCGTTATTTCGTTCGTTTTCGTTAACTATAATAACCCTGGTAAGTACATTTTATTTATTTAGTGCTTTTCACAGACAGTAGTCACAAAGCACTGTACATGCAAAAACAACAACAGACAGTAATTAAACACTATAATATCTAAAAAAACAATAATGTAAAGCTAAAATAATTAAACACCATAATAGCTTTGAAGTATTCCTGATGAACAGTCAATCCCGTAGATTTCCACAGACGCTCTGATTTACGTCAGGAGCGCCGAAGGCCACGAGTTTGATTGTTTAACCAGGGTATGTAATAACTGACAGAGCAATGACTAGTTTTCAAAGGAGCAACCTGATGGAGAACGGTTAGGCAGTGTTCATTAAAAGAGTTAACAAGGAGCTCAACATTATCAGAATGAGCTGTAAAACTGAAAAGAGAAGAAAACTCAGATAAAACAGAATCATCAATAAAGCTTAATGCAAACTTGGGGAAAAGATTCTGTATTAAAAGAAACATTAAAAGAAATTGATTTATGGTCACTGAAGACAAAACAATAGCAAGAAAGACCACTGAAGGTGTCACATAGATGGCTCAAATGTTACATGTAGTATGTTAAATTTGGTCCAAGGTTTGACCCTAGACAAGCCCCTGTTGCAATTCTATTTCTCATCATGTAGGAGGGCACAGAAAATGGAAAGCTAACCTCCATGATCACTACCTTCACATGAGGAAGGGCACTTTACAATTCAGTGTGTTGGTTGTCCAATAATACACATAAGGACATACAAACAGAGAAGAAGAAAAACATTTATTTTAGTGTTATAGTAGCATGCAGCTCTAAATGGCAATGACATGTAAATGAAGGATATACAGTACACACAAACTACATTTCTTTATATTCCCATGCATTTGCAGTTCATTGATCATTAAAAGACCTAAACTTTCAATACAATATACTCTGAATAATACACTGTAAACATTAACATTGTGTGCATTCCTTATCAAGTACATACAATAACTACTGAAACCTTTGTCATAATTAAGGAATATGTGATACGTGTATATTGGTGAGTAAAACATGCAATAACACTGCTCAAGGAATAGTTTGCTGAAACTGGTGTGAAAACACTCATGATTTGTTTTGACCGTTATGATATCACTGAAATGTAAAGCAAAACTTAATAAAACTGGGTTCTATTCCAGGAATCATGTTCAAACGCTTAGTTTAAAACTTAACTCTGAGCTGAATAACTTTGAGATTGGTGATGCTGAGGTTTGAGCTCGAGAAAGGCCGATCAGAGTGAGTTCAGTCAGCTGTAGGTATGCCAGCCCTGAGTTAAGCACAAGCATGAGAAAAAAAAGCCGTCATCAGTGGAGCTCCCACATCACGTTTTACTGTGATGACATGTTTTACCCTGGGAACTGGAAAATAATGAGAAGAGCGTCCAGGAATAGGAAGATGCATTAGTGTGGACTATGAAGCTTTTCTTTAAAAACAGCAGGGGAGAAACAGCAATAACCTCAGACAACTCTGTCATCATAGGTATAAAAGTTTAGAATTTCCTAATACTGTCTATATACCATAAGTATTTACCCAACTTGGAATTTCATTAGAAGTTGGAATCCTAATTTCACATTTGATTTTTAAATCTAATTATTCAGCTGTAACCTGCCAAGGCCAAAATATGGGTGATAGAAATTGAAGATAAAACTCTGGAAACTGAAGCTAATCAGAACAATTTACTGATGGACCTGTTTTTAAACTTTAGCCCTAATGGTCTTCAGCAAAGGCCCACAATGAAGCCATGACCGTTAAAAATGCAATGATTGCTGTCAAATAACAAATGACAAAAATCTTGTTGATTTTTTTAACCATTCTGGTCCAGTAGCCGGGCTTCCTGCTGCTGCTGCTGAGCAGAGTCACTGTTTTCCGAGTCTCCCACAACTCATCTGAGACTTTCTCCAGAGCAGAGGACACTTCGGTCAGTTTACTGCTGCTATCCTGAAAAAGGATTCGCAGAAAGGTAATTAACAAGATTTTAGTGGGCCATATAAGGTTCACTGATTGCTGCTACATTGTTTCCACTTTGATTTAATACAAGTGTTTGCATTTGATATACATGTTAAGATTGAGGATAATCTCTCTCATGCAAACACAATTCCTTTCGAAACAAAAAGAAAAAAAGAAAATCCACCTTAAAAGCGATTCCAACCTTTTGGGTCACAGATGACATACACACAGATGTTTCTTCATCAGCAGATACTTCACAGGAAGAGGCACAGGGATTACATCTCTTCATCTCTGGAATAAAGACACAAAGATGAGTGCAACAAAGCAGAAACTGCATACACAGGTGTCCACTTTGTGGAATGATTGCTATGATTAAGTTCACCTCTAAAACAGCTGTGGAAGTTGGGTCTGTCTCTAGAGTTCTCAGCCAAGCTCCGTTCTCCATCTGTCTCATCATCTTGGGCTGCAGAGTCTTTCTCAATCAGATGCATCACCAAAATCGTCTCCAGGAGGCTGAGCAGCATCAGAGCAAAAATCCCAACGCAGTAGACAACTGAGGAGAGCAGGCAGCATTATTAATGTGGATGAATCACTATTGATTAAGTCACAATGTGCCATCAAATATGCTTCTTTACCTATTAGTGGAATACTGTCTGAAGAGCTGGGCAGAATATCATTGAGAAGAAGCTGCATCACTGTGACAGCGAGCAGGACAGTGACCTTGAAGCCGAGTTTCTCACCCCCACTGTCTGAGATCAGGAAGGAGGCCAAATCCAGAACCAAGAAAAATAGTATTGGAAGAATGAAATTGGCAAGGTAGTGGACAGACCTCCTCTTCATGTAAATCTGTGAAATGTTGTCCCAGGTGGTTAATTCTACTGTATGTGCAGCAGAGCCATATACTGCATCATTAAAACATCAAGCAAGGAAAAAAGCAACAGAAACAGATTTATGCTGAAAGAAGTAATGATGTGACTATGTATTCAAATACTACTAGGAAAGGAGTTTTATAACTTGTGGGTGGTGACAAATGTGCCAAACCATGGTGAATGGAATGAAAGGCTGTGAGCTACAGTTAGGTAGGTAGGATGTGAGAATTGATACAATTTCTGTAGTTTTGCCTCAGTATATCACCACAGTGCATTAAAGAAATTAAAAGATTAATTTCAGACTTTCAATTTTAAGTTTTTGTTGTTAATTTTACAAACATTTAGCATCAACCATTAGGAACTGCTGCCATTTGTTGTGTATTCAGTTACTTTACTTCAGCACTAGGTGTTGCTGTAACTGTTCTCCTCACTGAGAAGAAGCACAGTAACCAAGTGGCATAGAGCTTATATCGGAGTTTGTTGTCTTTCTCTTTCTATGTGCCTGATTAATACATACACTGAACAGCATTTTATACACAGCCCCTGATCTTCAGAGTCTCAAAAGTAAACAAGTGACTGACAAATAGTTCCTTGGTTATTTCATGGCAAAGTAAACAGTTGATTCCAAGTGTTGAACTTGTATTTGGTAGCTTGTCACTGGAACTCTCAATGAGGTTCAAAGAGATGTTGAAGCAAGTGAGCGAGGCCAT
The DNA here is from genome assembly GCF_007364275.1 of Archocentrus centrarchus. Lineage (NCBI taxonomy): Eukaryota > Metazoa > Chordata > Actinopteri > Cichliformes > Cichlidae > Archocentrus > Archocentrus centrarchus. Next base: position 3,919,493 of record NW_022060262.1, on the reverse strand, counting down.
CATTATGCTGAAAAATCTACATAAACCACAGACTGGAAAAACATTGGGGGGGCAAATCAATAATTTAGTTCATTCTTTAAAAAATAAATGCATTGGCCAACTCACCAGCACCAAAAGGCTAGAAAGACCACAGAAAGCAGCTAAAATAAATGATTGCAAATGCTTTACAACATCTAACCAAGTCAAGAACTCTCTTGAGGTGGAAAGATTGAGGTTTTCAAAGTCAAGGGTTTACCAGAAGGTGCAAACCTCAGATTACACTGAGGAACAGGAAGACCAGATTAGACTAAGGTGTCATGTAAAAAAACCTCCACAGTCCTGGAAAAAAAAAAATCTTTGGACAGATGACCCCAAGATTAATTTGTAACAAAAGGATGGGAAGAGAAAAGTATGGAGACAAGAAAAGAGACAGAGCTTGTGATCGGACACATAATACCACATCATCTGGTTAGGGTTAGGGTTAGGGTACCCCTAACCCATGGTGGAGGAAATATTATGGCGTGGCTAAAATCCAGTCTGGTACTATACAAAGGAAAAGTTAAAAAAAAAAAAATTGTGTCAATGTCTAAAATATGTATTATGTAACTGTAGGCCCGAAAGAAAAGTATCAGTCTGTTTTTATAACTTAAGATATTTTAAACATTACAATACTCAACACTTTAGTCACTGTTTTTACATAGGTATGCTCTCAGACATAATTGTGGCTCCTTGAGTGTGTGGTTGCACAAGCTCTGCTGTATAATATTACATATGGCCACTCAGTTTTTTTATCTAATCATTTACAGTTTACATAGCATAAATAATTGGTTAGCCACAAATGCACATTATACTGTGCTGGTGCATCTGCTATCACTCCCCCTTCTTCTCATCTCCTCAGTCTTTCTGTATGTGTGTGGCTTTATGTAGCCAGAGTGCCAGGCTGTGTGTTACTGAGCATGTTTGTGCCTGTGTACCTCTGTTCATCTTTCTGTTGCAACAGGCTGATTGGTGAATTGAGTGTGTGAAAGTGCAATCACTGTTCTAAGCTATATACGTGTTGTTAATGGTGATTTCTGTGTCTGTGATACCAAAATTGTAGGAACACAGCAAAATTGTCCCAGGATGTGGTAGATAGCAGGACTCAGGAAAAGACTGGTTTACTGTTCATAAAACCTGAATACACAGAATCCTTTTCACCTCACATTAGCAAAGACAACTGATAATTAGCATTGGTTAACATCAGAGAAAACATCTGATTTCAGAACATAACATTACCCACTTTCAACAGTATACTGTGCATAAATAACACTGCATTGTCTTTAGTGCAGTAAGATGGCTGCACAGGCACCGCCAGATGATGAGGTGCACTAATCATTTTTTATATATATATATATATATATATATATATATATATATATATATATATATACACACACAGTACCAGTCAAAAGTTTGGACACACCAAAGATTAATACCAAAGTCATCCAAAGTATGAAGAAATACACACGGAATTATTTAGTAAGCAAAAAAAGTGTTAAAACAAACCAAAAAATGTTTTATATTTTAGATTCTTCAAAGTAGGCACCTCTTGCTTAGATGACAACTTTACACATCTTCCCGTTTTATCAGTTAGCTTTATGAGGTAGTCATCTGGAATGGCTTTCAGTTTACAGCTGTGCCTTGTCAAAAGTTAATTTCTTGCCCTCTTAATGTGTTTGAGACCATCAAATCTGTTGTGAAGAGGTAGAGCTGGTATACAGTGAATAGCTCTATGATCCAAAAACATTTCAAGAACAAGCGATAGAGTCGCAAAGACCATCAAACATTATGATGAAACTGGTTCTCAATAGGACCACCCCAGGACAGGAAGACCAAGCGTTAGACCAAACATTACCAGCCTCAGAACCAGCAAGTTAACAGCACCCCAACTTAATGCTTCACAGAGTTCAAGTAACACACACATCTTAACATCAACTGTTAGGAGAAGACTGCATGAATCTGGACTTGATGGTCAAACTGCTGCAATGAAGCCACTTCTAAGGACGTCTAATGAAGAACAAGAGGAAGAGAATGGCTTTGGCCAAGGAACACAAGGAATGGACATTAGACCAGTGAAAATCTGTCCTTTTGTCTGATGAGTCCAAATTTGAGATTTATGGTTCTGAAAAAAGTATGCCGGAGGACGTGAGATGGTATGGGGGTGCTTTGCTGGTGACACTGTTGGTGATCTATTCAAAATCCAAGGCACTCTTAACCAGCATGTCTACCGCAGCATTCTGCAGCAACATGCCATCCTATCTGGTTTGTGCTTAGTGGGACCATCATTTGTTTTTCAACAGGACAATGACCCCAAACACACCTCTAGGATATGTAAGAGCTATATGACCAAGAAGGAGGGTGATGGAGTGTTGTGTCAGATGACCTGGCCTCCACAATCACCTTGGGATCTAAAACCAACTGAGATGGTTTGGGATGAGTTGGACCGCAGAGTGAAGGCAAAGCAGCTAACAAGTGCTCAGCACCTCTGGGAACTCCTTCAGGACTGCTGGAAAACCATCTCCAACAGACTTGAGGCGACTGTTTGTTGTGATTTGGCGCTATATAAATAAAATTGAACTGAATGAGAGATTACCAAGAGTGTGCAAAGCTGTAATGAAAGCAAAAGGTGCCTACTTTGAAGAATTTAAACTGTAAGACATATTTTGGTTTGTTTTACACTTGTAAGTTTACTACAGGATTCCTTATGTGTTCCTTCATAGTCTGGATGACTTCAGAATTAATTTACAATGTAGGAAAAAAAAAAATAAATAAACATTGAATGAGATGTTGTGTCCAAAAGTCTGACTGATCCTGTACATACTCATTTTACTTAATGCATACAATATTTATCTTATTAATAAATGTAAGTACATCATAGCTAATTCTCCATTGCAAACTTGGCAAAGCAAACATTGCCCTACAACTGAACTGAGCCTAACCATTGCAGCATGGGCCAGTACAATCATCATTTTTTGGAGGAAACTCACATTATCATGTCTTGACTTGGCACCGAGTGCGTATAGTAGACAAATACAGGTTAACAGAATGGTTTTCTTTTATGAGTTTTTGCTTACTGAATACATACCGTGTAAATGAGTCTAGTTTTGTTGGAGCCAAAATGCTTAACAGTATCAGATATGAGTGACATGTTGATGTACACCCACTCGTACTGCGTATGCATGTCGCTGTCAAACCACTGTTTCATGGAAGTTCTGCTGTGAGGGGGACTTAAGAATATATCTGCATCTGAAATAGATTATAAAAAGAAATGTGTTAAATGTGAGCAGATCAACAAGGAATATATTGTTCCTGCCCCCCCCAAAAAAACAAAACAAAACAAAACAAAAACATAGTGAACAGCTGGATTTAACTAAGTAAATAGGCAAGAGCCTTCCACTGGATTGATGTCATATGTTCAACATGTATGTTTTTAGTAATCATTTTTATCACTCATATTTTTATTATTTTATTATTTATTGTCTGAGGCACCTAGAAAGGAATGCATTTTAAATTTCGTTGTGCAACTTCTGTGTACAATGACAATAAAGATTCTGATTCTGAAATAATGATGGTCAGTTAACTACCTGTTATATATTGAATGATCAGTTTTTTCCATCAATAGATGGTTTAGAATAGAATAGAATAGAATATCCTTTATTGTCATTGTGCAGTGATGTGACAACGAAATTATGTAAGCAATCTATCTAGTGTCTTTAAAAAAATAACTAAAAATAAATAACAGATCAAATTAAAGCCGCAAGCGGCGTTTACGGCCCTCGCTGCCTGCGCGCCCGCCAAGCCCCACGCAAGCCGCCTGTGAGCCCCCGCGAACCCCCAGCGAGCCCCCTACGAGCTCCGCAAATCTCCTGCGACCTGCCTTCCTGCGAACAACCTGCCCTGAAAACAGCCTTTAACCCACCTGCGATCCCCCTGCAAGCTGTCAGAGAGCCACCTGTTCTGCCACATGTAAGCCCCATTGGCAAAAGATGAAAATCTTGGCAAGGATGGACATGATAACACCGTTGAATCTATCTATTTGACTGTCGCGAAGTTTTCGACCCTTTTTCATGCATTTCAGAGAACCTAAATGTGATTCTCACCATCTAATGCTTTTGTTCCATCTGTAGGGGGCACTAGTGCAGTTGTTGCTCTGAATCCATGAATCTACCTTAAGTCTTGTGCAGTACATACGAGAAAAAAAATGGCAGGCAAAGTACTGAAAGAGTGCGTGAATGATTGCGCAATACGTGTGACAAGGTTGTGGTTTCTCCATAGCGACGTGATCTTGACATTGGGGTGGCGGTCACGGATGCAGCGTGAAAAATACACTTGGTCTAGTGTGACAAGAGCATTGAATAGAATAGGAAGCCTTCGATAACTGTGTATGCCCTATGTCTCTAGATGATGTTGAGCCATTTTGGGATTAGTGGGTCAAATGCCCTAGGAGCTTTAGATTCAAATACAAGGTGAGCGAAATTGCTGACTTGGCAAAAGCCAAATTTCAAGGCAAGCTAGGGGACTTCCTGTGGGTCGTACAGGGGTGCCTCAAGAGGATTATTTGTTTGTCCTGCCATGATCTATGTGTGACGAGAATGTCATGGCTCTAGGGCAAACTTGAATTTGGCTTCTCCCATAGGGGCCCGAAAAATGAAATTTCCAGGGGGCAGTGTGGAACCGCATTTTAGAGTTCGTTTTTGGCGACCTGACCTCTATGCAAAAATTGGTGACTTTTCGTGCATGTCCAGGGGGTCAAATTTGGGTTCAAAGAGAGAGAAAGAATAAGAATAATTAAAGCCGCAAGCGGCGTTTTACGGCCCTCGCTGCCTGCGCGACCGCCAAACCCAGCGCGAGCCGCAAGTGAGCCCCCGCGAACCCCCAGCGAGCCACCTACGAGCTCCGCAAATCTCCAGCCAGCCACCTGCGAGCCCCGCAAACCCCACTGCATGCCGCCTGAGAGCCGCTGCTCCTGCAACCTGCGACCTGCCTTCCCTGCGAACAACCTGCCCTGCAAACAGCCTGCAACCCACCTGCGAGCCACCTGAGATCCCCCTGCAAGCTGTCAGAGAGCCACCTGTTCTGCCAAATGTAATCCCCACTGGCAAAAGATGAAAATCTTGGCAAGGATGGACATGATAACACTGTTGAATCTATCTATTTGACTGTTGCGAAGTTTTCTACCTTTTTTCATGCATTTCAGAAAACCTAAATGTGATTCCCACCATCTAATGCTTTTGTTCCATCTGTAGGGGGCACTAGTGCACTTGTTGCTCTGAATCCACAAATCTAAATTAAGTCTTGTCCAGTACATAAGGGAAAGGAAATTGCAAGCAAAGTGCAGAAAGAGTGCGTGACTGATTGCGCAATACGTGTGACAAGGTTGTGGTTTCTCCATAGTGACGTCATCTTGACATTGGGGTGGTGGTCACGGCTGCAGCATGCAAAATAGGGCATAGGTCTGGTTGACTTTTCTGATCAGGAGTATCTGAAGAACATGTAAAAAAAATTTCATGCATTTCAAAGAAACTAATGCGGTGGACCTCCATACAAAATTGCAGTTTCTTCTGTAGGGGGCGCTATTGCAGCAATCGCCATTGTCTCTCCACTTATGGATTCAGTGTAGGTGTGTTCATAAATGATTCCATTTTGGGGCAGATCGGGCAAAGCACGTGCGATTGATGGCAGGAAAGAGGACGGGAATTTTTGGTCAAACGAACGCCAAATTCAGGGGCATCATGTGACAAGCCCGTTGAATTGAATACGAAGCCTTCGATAACTTTGGATGCCCTATGTCTCTAGATGATGCAGAGCCATTTTGGTGTTAGCGCGTCAAATGCCCTAGGAGAAGTTCGAGTAAATATGAGGTGTCCAACAGTGCAAAATTGGCAAAAACAGAGTTTCAAGCCAAGCTAGCGGATTTCCTGTGGGAATGTGGACATGGGTCTCATTGACTTTTTTGATCGTGCTGGGGTACAGAATGTTTGTCTCGAATTGCATGCATGTCTGAGAAAGTAAATTGTTGGCTCCCCATATAAACGCAACGCACATTTGCGGTGTGGTGGCGCGTGTGGCGTGCAAAATTGGGCATAGGTCTCATTGCCTTTTCTGACCAGGAGGATCTGAAGATTGTGTAAAAAAATTTTCATGCATACCAGAGAAACTAATTTTGTGGACCCCCATACAAATTTTCATTTTGTTCTGTAGGGGGCGCTATGGCATCAATCGACGTGGTTTCTGCACTTATGGATTCAGTGTAGGTGTGTTCATAAATGATTCCATTTGGGGGCAGATCGGGCACGTCCCTATGAGGTCAGGGGTCACTGGCGACCGCGTCCCATGCGACCGTGGGGATTTTAACGCATTTTGGGGTATGTGGCATAGTGAATCCAATAGGCTCCTCGCCGAGACTTCGTCGGCTCGGGCCTAATAATAATAAAGAATAATGGAGAATTCGAGCAAAAACAATTAGGCGTATTCGCAGTCACCCCGACGCATACCTTTTCGGAAACGTGTCGTCCTGACCCACGTCCCTATGACGTCAGGGGTCACTGGCGACCGCGTCCCATGCGACCGTGGGGATTTTAACGCATTTTGGGGTATGTGGCATAGTGAATCCAATAGGCTCCTCGCCGAGACTTCGTCGGCTCGGGCCTAAAAATAAAGAATAATGGAGAATTCGAGCAAAAACAATTAGGCGTTTTCCCAGTCACCCTGAAGCATACCTTTTTGGAAACGTCTCGTCCTGACCCACGTCCCTATGAAGTCAGGGGTTACTGGCGACCGCGTCCCAGGCGACCGTGGGGAATTTAGCGCATTTTGGGGTATGTGGCATAGTGAATCCAATAGGCTCCTCGCCGAGACTTCGTCGGCTCGAGCCTAATAAATAAAAATAATAATGAAGAATTCGAGCGAATCCAATTAGGTGCTTTCCCAGTCACCCCGAAGCATACCTTTTCGGAAACGTCTCGACCTGACCCACGTCCCTATGAGGTCAGGGGTCACTGGCGACCGCGTCCCATGCGACCGTGGGGATTTTTGCGCATTTTGGGGTATGTGGCATAGTGAATCCAATAGGCTCCTCGCCGAGACTTCGTCGGCTCGGGCCTAATAAAGAATAATGGAGAATTCGAGCAAAAACAATTAGGCGTTTTCCCAGTCACCCCGAAGCATACCTTTTCGGAAACGTCTCGACCTGACCCACGTCCCTATGAGGTCAGGGGTCACTTGCGACCGTGTCCCATGCGACCGTGGGGATTTTATCGCATTTTGGGGTATGTGGCATAGTGAATCCAATAGGCTCCTCGCCGAGACTTCGTCGGCTCGAGCCTAATAAATAAAAATAATAATGAAGAATTCGAGCCAATCCAATTAGGTGCTTTCCCAGTCACCCCGAAGCATACCTTTTTGGAAACGTCTCGTCCTGACCCACGTCCCTATGAGGTCAGGGGTCACTGGCGACCGCGTCCCATGCGACCGTGGGGATTTTTGCGCATTTTGGGGTATGTGGCATAGTGAATCCAATAGGCTCCTCGCCGAGACTTCGTCGGCTTGGGCCTAATAAAGAATAATGGAGAATTCGAGCAAAAACAATTAGGCGTTTTCCCAGTCACCCCGAAGCATACCTTTTCGGAAACGTCTCGACCTGACCCACGTCCCTATGAGGTCAGGGGTCACTTGCGACCGTGTCCCAGGCGACCGTGGGGATTTTAGCGCATTTTGGGGTATGTGGCATAGTGAATCCAATAGGCTCCTCGCCGAGACTTCGTCGGCTCGGGCCTAAAAATAAAGAATAATGGAGAATTCGAGCAAAAACAATTAGGCGTTTTCCCAGTCACCCTGAAGCATACCTTTTCGGAAACATCTCGTCCTGACCCACGTCCCTATGAGGTCAGGGGTCACTGGTGACCGCGTCCCAGGCGACCGTGGGGAATTTAGCGCATTTTGGGGTATGTGGCATAGTGAATCCAATAGGCTCCTCGCCGAGACTTCGTCGGCTCGAGCCTAATAAATAAAAATAATAATGAAGAATTCGAGCCAATCCAATTAGGTGCTTTCCCAGTCACCCCGAAGAATACCTTTTTGGAAACGTCTCGACCTGACCCACGTCCCTATGAGGTCAGGGGTCACTGGCGACCGCGTCCCATGCGACCGTGGGGATTTTTGCGCATTTTGGGGTATGTGGCATAGTGAATCCAATAGGCTCCTCGCCGAGACTTCGTCGGCTCGGGCCTAATAAAGAATAATGGAGAATTCGAGCAAAAACAATTAGGCGTTTTCCCAGTCACCCCGAAGCATACCTTTTCGGAAACGTCTCGACCTGACCCACGTCCCTATGAGGTCAGGGGTCACTTGCGACCGCGTCCCATGCGACCGTGGGGATTTTAGCGCATTTTGGGGTATGTGGCATAGTGAATCCAATAGGCTCCTCGCCGAGACTTCGTCGGCTCGGGCCTAATAACTAGGTACATACATACATATGAATACCCTGCCCCACAACCCACCCTTTAAATTACACAACTCTGTTTCCCCCCACTCCACACTTGCACTTATTTACACCTTCTAATATTTAGAGCGTTATTTAGAAGTGTAATAGCCCAGGGAAAGAAAGTGTCTCTGAACTGATTTGTCCGGCTCTTCAGAGCCCTGTATCTTCTGCCAGAGGCCAGGAGGTTGAAGAGAGCTTGACTGGGGTGGGATGGATCGCCCAGGATCTTCCTAGCCCTGTTTAACCCTCGGGAGTTTGCCAAGTCATCTAAAGAGGGCAGGGGACAGCCAATTATTTTCTCAGCCATTTTAACAACGCTCTGCAGGGCCTTTCTGTCCCTTGCAGTACTGTTAAGTTGTATTATCCTACTGCGCATGTGTCGGAGGAGGGAGTTCGGAGTGCGCAGGGGGTGCTGGGTTGTTGGTTTTGTTTATAGCAACCATTAAAGTGCGTACTCTAACGTCAGTGATGTGGTTATTGAATTAACATTGGTAGCAGAGGATGGCCGCTGCTGGGAATTACAAAGTTCCTCCATCGTTCGATGAGAAGACGTCTTCACAAGTTGGAAAAATGAGATTGAAATCTGGAGACTCGTTACAGGCTTGGACAAAAAGAAGCAGGCTCTAGCGGTTACCCTGTCGCTATCAGGAAGAATGAGGGAAAGCGCGCTGGAAATCGCGGAGCAAGACCTCAACGCCGATACGGGAATGACTGTTCTTTTGACCAAGCTGGACTCAGTGTTTTTAAAAGAAGAAAAGGATAGACAGTACGAGGCTTACACGGAGTTTGATCGGATCAACAGACAGGGCGACACATCCATGATGCATTAAATTATCGAATTTGAATGACGATACAACAAGTTACGTAAGTTCAAAATGAAACTGCCAGATGCAGTGTTAGCATTCAAGCTCCTAGAAACCGCAGGGCGGTTAGGGCTAGAAGAAGGCAACACCGCCTTCTTCACCAAATACACAGGCAAACGTGAACGGAGTTCAAACTCAGAGCAAAGCCCAAGAATAGCTGCAGGAACTAATCCACTTGACAAATATGGGAGAAGAACTAAATGTGCAATATGCCAAAGCACTTATCACTGGGCAAAGGACTGCCCCAACAAAAAAGAACATGTAAAACTAACAAACGTTGAGGGATCAAAAGATGATGTGGAAGAATGTAACATTACTCTGTTTTCAAACGAATCCTTCTCTGATGCACACATTTTCATGGTAGAACCTTTAGGATCTGCTGTGATTGACACTGCCTGTACAAGAACTGTGTGTGGTGAAAAATGGCTTGCAGATTATGTAAGTGGACTACCCCAGAGAGAATTATTAAAAATTAAAGATGAAAAGAGTACAAAACCCTTCCGGTTTGGGGATGGAAAAATTGTGCAATCCATAAGAAAAGTGACTATTCTGGCAAAAACTGGAGAAACTAGATGCAAAATAGAGACAGAAGTGGTTCCAGCAGATATACCGATGCTTTTGAGCAAAACATCATTGAAGAGAGCAAGTGCTGTTTTGGACATTGCTCAAGACAGGGCAACAATGTTTGACCAACCTGTAAAACTTGAACTGACATCTTCTGGACATTATTATGTAAGCTTAAGAAAAGAAATGAACAACAATGAAAGTCAGATTGAAAAAAAAGGCGACATCAAATGATGAAGATGAAATTCTCATCGTGACAGAAAACATGACAACAAAGGAAAAAAAGCAGTACTGCTAAAGCTGCATAAACAATTTGGACATTCCTCAGTTGACAGATTGCAAAAACTTGTCCTGCTCAGGCAACATTGATGAGGAAAGCATTACAATCCTGAAGGAAATTGTAGAAAACTGTGAAATATGCATTCGATACAGTAAACTAAAACACAAACCTGCATTGGGTTTACCCATGGCTGCAACATATAATGAAACCGTAGCTGTGGACCTGCATGAGCTTGAGCCAGGACTGTGGTATCTACATGCCATTGATCATTTTACAAGGTTCAGTGCAGGAAGTATTATCACCACGAAAAGACCCAAAGAGATAGTGAATCACTTTATTCACTGCTGGATAAGCATTCGTGGTCCACCACGCAGACTATTCAGTGACAATGGAGTTGAATTTAACAATGAAGAAATAAGAAACATGGCCGAACATTTTAACACTGAGGTTAAAACCACAGCAGGATACAGTCCATGGAGCAACGGCCTCCTGGAAAGACACAATCAGATCCTCACTGAAATATTACTTAAGGTAAAGAGAGACAACAAATGTGACTGGAAAATGGCTCTGGACTGGGCTTTGATGGCAAAAAACTGCATGCACAATGTACACGGCTACAGCCCCTATCAACTTGTCTTTGGACAAAACCCAAACCTACCTTCAGTCCTAACTGATAGACATCCAGCATTGGAAACTAATGTCAATACATGGATGGGTCATCAGACTGCAACACTGCATTGCATGAGAAAGGCTTTTGCTTAGGCTGAATGTTCTGAGAGGATATGAAGAGCCCTTCGAAAACAGCTGCGGACCACGGAGTGGAAAGGTCCAGGCGTGGTTATTGGCCAAGATGGCGTAGTAATATTTGTCAGGCATGGTCGAACATATGTCAGAGTACACCAGTCTAAGCTAAGAAAAGTGAATGCAACACAAGAAAAACAGGAAGAAACTAAGAAGGAAAATCTGATCAAAACGGAAGAAAAAATTTTTGAAACACCAGCAGCAGGACTTGATTTTGAAAGTGAACATGAGGAGGTGACATCAACAAGGGATGAACCACATCGCACTACAGAAAACAACGAATCCTCCTGTGAATCAGTACAACCTGGAGAGGGTGATCTCCCACTGGCACACTCAACAACCGTAAGTGAAGGACTGAAACTGAAAGCTGGACAAGTAGTTAAATATACAGACAAAGAAACAGGACAAAAATATTCTGGAAGAATAACCAGCCGGGCAGGAAAGGCCAGTGGGAAACACAGAAACTGGTACAATTTGGAATACAGTGAGCCAGAGGAAAAAGCTGGATCCACAGGATCAGTTGATATGGGACAAATAAACAACCTTGAAATAGTTGAAAATGTCAAGTCAAACACCGACAGCAACAGAGATGAAATATTAGTGGTGAACGAGGATATTTTCTCACATGCCAAACAAACTGAACTTGACAACTGGAAAACAAACAATGTATTTACAGAGGAAAAAGATGAAGGTCAGAAATGCATATCAACGAGATGGGTGTGCACACTCAAGAAAACACAAGTGGGCATTGTACCCAAAGCTAGACTGGTTGCAAGAGGCTTTGAAGAAATAAACACTCAAGAACTTCCTAAAGATTCACCCACTTGTTCCTCTGAATCCCTGAAGATGGTCATAGCCGTCATATGTCAAAATAAATGGAAAATGAACTCCATGGACATCAAAGCAGCCTTCTTGCAAGGTAAAGATTTAACCCGGCATGTGTATATCCGTCCACCTCAACAGGTAGAAAGTGAAGGATTTGTATGGAAGCTAAATAAATGTGTGTATGGCTTGGCAGATGCTTCCTTGTTCTGGTACAACAAGGTGAGAGAAACCATGCAGAAACTGGGAGGCACTGTGTCAAAAGTCGATCCAGCTGTCTTCTACTGGCAAGATGACTTCTGTAAGGTGACAGGAGTCCTTGCATGCCATGTGGATGACTTTGTATGGGGTGGTTCAGACATGTTATCTTCAGCTGTTATCCCCAAACTGAAAGCTGCTTTTCAAGTTGGACGAGAAGAACATAACAGCTTCAACTACATTGGGATGGAGGTTCATTCTCTGCAGAATGAAATAAAAGTACAACAGCGTGCATACATAAAGAACCTACAGCCCGTTCTTATAGATCCCACCAGAGCACCACAGCGGGAGGCTCCTTTAACAAACACAGAGATGGATATGTTAAAATCCAAGATTGGACAGATTCTGTGGGCAGCAAGACAGAGCAGACCTGACATCATGTGTGACATATCCATCTTGGCGTCAAATACAAAACATGCTCCAATCCAGACATTGCACTGTGCAAACAAACTGGTCAGAAAACTTAAATCCGAAGAAGTTACCCTGAAGTTCCAATACCTGGGAGACAAGAAAAACCACAAGTTAGTGGTGTTCAGTGATTCCTCAATGGGAAACGTCTCGGATGGAGGGACACAAGGTGGACATTTCATCATGCTGATGGGAGAAGATGGAAAATTTTCACCTATATGCTGGCAGTCAAAATGGATCAAGAGAGTGGTACAAAGCACTTTAGCTGGAGAGACTTTAGCACTTGCAGATGGAATTGATAGTGCTGTCTCTCTAGCTACACTCTATGCAGAGCTCATGGTTGGTGATGGCACACACAATGTCCTGCCCATTATCTGTGTAACAGACAACCATTCCCTTCTTGATGCTGTAAAGTCTACAAAATCTGTAACTGAAAAGAGACTTCGACTTGAGATCAGCGGCATCAAAGAACTTATGGACTCAGGGACAATTCAGAAAATCATATGGGCATCTACCAAAGAGCAGCTTGCTAACTGCTTAACAAAAGTGGGAGCATCTGCGCTTGGACTGCTGAGAGCCCTTAGTGAGGGGGAGTGGCAATTTAAAGATTAAGTTCAAATAAGTAAAGTTAAAATGTTGTTTTAGTTTGTTCTACATTCTTTAAAGAAAGAGGGGAGATTGTTAAGTTGTATTATCCTACTGCGCATGTGTCGGAGGAGGGAGTTCGGAGTGCGCAGGGGGTGCTGGGTTGTTGGTTTTGTTTATGGCAACCATTAAAGTGCGTACTCTAACATCAGTGATGTGGTTATTGAATTAACAGTACAGCCAGCATACCACACTGTGATGCAGTACCCCAGCACACTTTCTATTGTGGAGCGATAGAAAGTCCGCAGCAGGTTTACCTCCAGGTGGCATTTTTTTAATAGTCTTAAGAAGTGTAGCCTCTGCTGAGCCTTGGCAACCACTGCTGATGTGTTGGTAGACCAAGTTAGGTTGTCAGCCACATGCACCCCAAGAAACTTGAAATAGGGGACTCTCTCCATGCAGACACCATCTATCTGCAGTGGGGCATGACCCACAGTCTTCTTCCTCCAGTCCATCACCATTTCCTTGCTGAACAATCTGGTGTTCAGCACAAGATTGTTTGCTGAACACCAGGCTACCAGCCTCTGAACCTCTTCCCTGTACTCTGTCTCATTGCCATTAGAGATGAGACCCACCACCGTTATATCATCTGCAAATTTAATTATGATATTTGACTGGTGATGGGGACACAGTCATGTGTGTATAGAGTGTAGAGGAAGGGGCTTAACACACAGCCCTGGGGTGAGCCGGTGCTGAGCGTTCGGGTGGAGGATCTGGAGGTCCCCACTCTCACTGTCTGTGGACAATCTGTCAAAAAGCTGTAGATGCAGTCACAGATGAGGGGAGGGAACCCCAAGTTGGTCAGCTTCTTGACAAGAATGCTCAGCAGCAGTGACGTGCAGTCAGGGGAGGCAGGTGAGGCACGGCCTCACCTGTCATCGTGGAAATATAAAATTAAAAAATAAATTAAATGGTTATATTCATTCAGTGATTTGTATTTTAAAGTTCTTTTCGATTTAACTACACCATTTTTAGATTAGTTTTTTCAAAATCGCTGAATTTTCGCATTTGCCGGTCAAATACTAAGAGACGAACGGTGAGGCACCAGCCCGGCGAGCCGCACCACGGATTGCGCAATCCGTGGTGCGGCTCAGTATAGTCATTGCCAATGACTACTAACTGTGCTGGCATGCTATGCAGTGAGACCGGATTACTTTCCCTTTGCATGTGGCTATTAAAATGTTCTAACACTTTTACTATATGAACTAAATTTCCATATTTTAGCTGGTGTATATAATGCACAGTTTTTTTTTTTTGTTTTTTTCATTAACAACTGTATGTGTGTGTAATGCATTCTTGTGTTTAGCGATCATGAAACTGCTGCGAAGAGACACTAGGTGAGGCACGCAGTTCTCGTGCCTCATGGTAGGGGGCGCTGGTGATCCCAGGGACTCTACGACTCCTCGGCGGCAAGCTACCATAAACAGTTAGCAAGGCCAGTTAGTTTTTCCTGTTGCTTGGCCTTATGTTCAACATGGAAGATTACATAACTCAACTGAAAGAATTTTCTAAACTGGACTTTCAATCGAAGCAGAAGATAATAATTAAAGGAAGACCAACACCGGAGCTAAAAGGTTTGCTTCAGACTATGTTAATGTTAAACAAAACAACTGTTGCCAATCAAATGGTGAATAAGCTATATGTTTGTAAATCTGATGTGATGACGTCAGTGCCTCACCAGTCACGACCCTCACCGCACGTCACTGCTCAGCAGAATGGTGTTGAATGCCAAGCTAAAATCAACAAAAACCATCCTGATGTAATTCCCATTTTTCTCTGTGTGACTAGCAGCAGCATGTATGACAGTGGTGATGGCATCAGCTGTTGACCTGTTTGCCCTATAAGCAAACTGATACTGGTCAAAGCTCTGGGGGAGGCAGGATTTGAGGTGGTGAAGGATAAGCCTCTCAAAGCATTTCATGACCACAGAGGTCAGTGCCACCGGTCTGTAGTCATTGAGGCTGCTTATGGGGGCTTTCTTGGGCACAGGAATAATTTTTCTTTCCTCATGATACAGACATGTTCCAAAATGATAATGCCAAGATTAATTGGGCTCAAATTGTGAAAAAGAGTTCTCTATAATTATTGTATGGTCTTTACAAAGCACCTTGAGGCAACTGTTTGTTGTGATTTGGTGCTATATAAATAAAATTGAATTGAAGTAATGGTTCAGGGAGCATGAGATCTTTGGAATGTGCCGGAAAAGACTTTACTCTAGATCTGGGCACTGTAAGGCCAGCAGGCCACATCAGGCCCTTTGGTTGTCCTTGACAGGCCCATATCAGGTCAATGGAAAATTAGGAAATAAGTAAATATGTATACATCATGCTGGTTGACCAGTTTCAGCCAGGAAAACAGCCGTTATTGAACTTAAAAACAGAGGATGGCTTACTGTTGCCATTCTCTCTGAAATGGCTATTTTTGCATTGTATTATACACCAGGTAACAGTGATAAAAATTAACCATGTTATTTGCAGAAGAGATGCACTGCCTGGTGAAGACTTTCATAAGAAAGTTGCAGTTTCTTTTAAGCCAACTGAAGAGCAACTTTCTTGCCAGCACTGAAGATCTTGGTTCTCTTTGGATCTGTATAACAAATCCAGATACTGATCCTCTCAGTGATGATTACCTGTCTTCTGTTCTTTGCATTTCCACCTCAGATCTTGAACCTGAATTTATGGGTTCAAACCCAAAACAGACTTGATATCAATTTTATTTATATAGTGCCAAACCACAACAAGCCACAAGGCACGCTGCTTTGTTTACACAGTAGTCTGACTCTGGCATCATCACAATAAGATCTTGGTGTAAATGAATTCAAATTTGGATGGAAATAAAGTTTGTGGTTTTACATAAGTTCACTGAAATGATGCCACAACGAATGCATGCTGTCAAAGCTAAAGGTGGTCCAAAAGAAAATTTGTATGTTACTTTTTATTTCCTTTCCCTTTTGGGAAGGCTGCGAACAGGGAGGCATAAACAAAGTGATGGGGACAAAAGGAACACACACACACACACACACACACACACACAGGTATGAAATAATGGGGAACAGCTGGGCAGAACACATAGGAGGCAAAACTAAACCCAAAGCACTAGAAGCAAAGACGCTATCAAAATAAAACAGGAAGTGGCAGACAGAGAGACCAATACAAAGACATCCATACAGAATACAGAGACAGATACTAACTTAACTAGAAAAAGCAGGAAAAATCTTCATGAAAATCCTTAAACACCAAAACTCAAAAAGTTGAAAAACACAAAACACTGGTTCAAACCCAGGACCATGACACAGGCAGCATATACTGAGGTATCTAATATTGAGGTGTCTGCTTTTGAGAGCATAACAAGCACATGTAAACAGAAGCTGTTATGGGCTCACCATCATGTAGGACAGACTTGAAGGTGAGGTTGCAGCTCTGGATGTCGAAAGGGAATTTGTAAACGTGCATCCTGCAGGTGCTTACCACCACCTGCTCATTCTTATAATAAACCCCGCCGTCTGAATGAATGAAGAGGTAAGGACTTGCTGCAGCTTTGTCTTTCTCTGTCCTGTATGAGAGCAAATGAAAACTGATTATCAAACTATGGCAAATAACTTACATTATGGCATTACTTACTATTTACTATTTTTGCAGTCATGTTTCATCTTTACTAAATAAAACCTGCTACTTCTATGGGTGCAGCAATACCACAGATAAAGCTAGTGTATTTAGTGTGTTCATGTGGCATGTGTTGCAGTAGACAAAGCAAACAGTTTTTGACTGTATTGTGTTATTTTATTATTGCTGTGGTGCACTGAATCATAATGAACTTTGTTGCATTATCTCCATATTTTTTAAAAGATTCTTGACCTGAATTTCTTTAAAAATAGGTATTAAATAATTTTTTGGTCATTTCATTTTTTTAGTGCACATCAAGACAAATATCCTGTTGCAACTATGATGACCTTTATTTTACAGTAAATTTGGTCACTGTGATAACTGCTCTGCATAGATTTTCTGAAGCCTGAAAACATTTGGATTGTTTTTAATCTGTATGGCAGTGGGTTATGGTTTCCTGACTGGCTCATTACAACCCCATGACTAACCATATGGAATATAACAAAACTCTTAAAAGAATAGCATGATTTTGTTTGCTGGATTTTGAGGGATATGTATAGAATTATAGAATTAGATTTTAATCACACAAGAAAAAAAAAACATCATCATGAGCATATAATTTCATTTTGCAGGCAAAGGTATTTAGGAAGGAGTATTAGGGCCACATTGAGAAAAAATTAAATTATGCATTCTGAGAATAAAGTCAAAATTTTGAGAAAAAAGTCAAAATGTGAAGATTAAGATTCAAGTCAAAAAACTGCCACACCACATCTGCTACTCCAGAGTGTCTTGAATTATGAGTTAGTGAAACTATACTTTAGAATCAGTTATAGTAACAATGTCACTGCGCTGACTAATAATGGCAAAGGATTATGGGTCAGAGTCCTCAGAGTAATGAAGGATTCATGTGGAGGTAACACATCTGTGAATGTTACTGAACTGTAACCAAAAGTAACGAAGTACAAATATTTTCTTACTGTGACTTTTTATTTTTACTCCCTACATTTTTACACAAGTATCTGTAGTTTCTGCTTCTTACATTTTCAAAAACAGACTCGTTACTTTAGGTTCAACACATCTGAGAGAAGTCTTTATTTCCAGTCGCTGCACTGTCAATCAAATGGTCTGAGCTTAAAAAGCAGAACAATAACACATAAGAGACAATCATACTGGAGTGTCCTCCATCACCGGGGCTTATTGCATACAAACAGGTTAAAGAGGTAAAACCATATAATTTATGTATCATTTATAGCGCTATAATCAGGACTAACACGAGGGCTGAACCAAATCCATAAGCTGTGCTCGTGGGACATAAACAGCTTAGCTAGCACTGCTGAAGAAGAGCAAACAGAAAGGGAGTAACGTGTGGCAGGTAATTTTAAAGGCAACATTTCTAAATGCTCAAAAAATATCAGCAAACAGAAAAAGTGTGTGCAGTTTGTCACACAGTGTCTGCTAGCTAAAAGAAGAGCTGCTGTATTCACAGGGAGAGAAAAGAAAGACAGAGAAGTTCACTCAAAGGACAAAGATGTAAGAAAAAGGAAAAGAGAGGAAGAAGAGAGGTTAGATTTAAAGGTAAGAAATGCCTGTAACGAGCCTGAAAGTGTAGCTAGCTAGCTTTGATGCAATGCTGATCAATTATTTAAAGAGCTGAGAAGACATCATACACAGGTCGCACTTACAGAGAAGCTATCATGCATGTAAACACATCTTTTTTGTGAGCAGTGCAGCAGATTCACTCTTGTGTCTAATGAAGCTCAGAGCTCAATTCTGCTCACTTGAATCAAATGACTTTTGACATTTTGAAGGGGAGAACCCAAAGGAACCAAACTGGGAGCTGGTTCCACAGCAGAGGAGCCTGAAAGCTGAAGGTTCTGCCTCCCATTCTACGCTTAAATACCCCAGGTGTCGTGGTTCTGGACCTGTGGCCCAGTGTGTTTACTACACTTTTGTGTAGTTTTGTTTTACTTTTCAAGTTGTGTTTCTTAGTTCATCTTATGGTTTAGTTTCTCAGGTTGTTGTTTGGGTGTTCTGTTTATTTAGTTATTTGTATGTTATTCAGGTTCCCTTTGTTCATGTTCCTGTGTCTGTTTTGTTCCTGTGTCTGTTTTGTTCCTGTGTCTGTTTTGTTCCTGTGTCTGTTTTGTTCCTCTCTCTCGGCCCATCTCTGTTCAGTTTCCCTCTCACTTTGCTCTAGTTTTGTTCTCCCTTAATGTCAAAAGCTGCTGGTGCACATCCTGTCCTGTGCTGAATGCCAGCTGATTAATCCAGCACCCATACTAAAGGCACTTTTCTGCCATTTACTGCTTATGGATGTTCAGGTCATCAATACCAAAAGAGAACCTGAAAGACCAGGGCACATTCTTCATATCAGGAAAGGTAAGAAGCTCGGGAATTACTAGGTATGAAGTCTTTTTGGAGGAGTGCGTACCACCCACAGATTGACAGTGAAACGTCTGAATAAGTTGGACCATCTGCTGTCCACCCAGCCTCCCCAAGTAACCCACTGTGAGCTGAATTGTCACTTTGGGCTTGCTGTTTTATCACTGATCGGAGATCTCCTCTTCTAGAAATATTTTGTATAATACAGTAATATTTTAAGTAAATGCTGTTTCTGCTTCTGTTTTAACTTTTTTTGTTTCTGCTGCAGTCTCATTTTTGATTTTCTGGTTTATTAAAATGTTAAAATCAGTTTGTTATGCTGCTTTCTTTTCAGTAATGAGTCTGTGTGCTTTTGTGATCAATTGATAATATAATTAAGGTTCATTAGAGTAATATTTCCCGGGGTGCAATTCCCTATATGGTACTGTCCACACACACACACACACACACACACACAGACACACACACACACACACACACAGACACACACACACACACACACACACACACACACACACACACACACACACACACACACACACACACACACACAGAAAGTGAAGATATGTGATTTTTGAATGTACTGTATGTGCATATATGTTACTTACATCTCTTCAATAACTATATCTGGCATCCACATATATTGTGTAGGAATTGTTATATAGTCAATACTACAGAATTCATCTGGATCCCAGTGAATGAGCTCATTCTTCCAACCCTGCATAAAGGGATGCAAAAAGGAAGGAAGGGATAGAAGCAGAGACAAATACAGAGAGAAAGGATGAAACAATGTAATCATGATTAGTTTGAATTTTAACAATACAGTTAAAAAAATTATGTGCATACAAGAGGAAACTCACCATATAAATCCAAAGGTAAGAAACGAAGGTCTGGTCCATTTCTCTCTGTAAATAAAGAATTTTAACACAGTGTTTATTCAGGTAGATACAAGTCAAGCTCAACTACAGTTCAGAATGAAGGTACTGTACTGTAAGGCAAACACCCTACAATCCCCAAAATTAAGACACTGAGCAGCACTTGGCAACAATGGGAAGTAAAAGCTCAAGACCTCCATCAAAACAGAGCTGATGGAGGAACTCTCATATTTACAGGTTAAAGACACAAATTCAGATTCAAAACCCAGGCAAAGCTAGCAGAAAAAAGAAGAGAAAAGGAAAGCATGACCAAACACAGACTATGGAAGAGAGAAGACAAAACTTAATGTCATTAAACAGTGAATAAACACATGGAGAGAGAAAAGATGGGAGCGGAGAAGAAACAGTCATTGCATCAAGGGAAGTCCCCTAGCAGCCTGATCCCATTGCAGAATAATTAAAGGAAGGATCGAGGTCAACTGATGCAGCCCTAGCTGTGAGGAAAAGGAAGGTTTGAAGCCTAAACTTAAAAATATAAACACTGTTCTCTATGCAGATGATATTTTGGTACTGTGTCAGGACCTGGCTACTTCACTGCCAGCTTTATTACAAAGCATCAAAGAATATTCTAAAATTTCTGGTTATTGTATTAACTGGCCCAAAGCCATGTCAGTATCACAAAACTGTACACACAACCAACTGGCTGCATTCAATTTTAAATGGCTGCCAAAAGGAATGAAATACTTAGGGATAGAGTTGGGCCCAGATGTAAGAGAAACTATGAAAATATTAGGAAAAATCCAAGTTAACTTGGATAATTGAAGTAAACTAAATGACATTTATGGGGTCAAGTAAACACAATAAAAATGGTTGTGGCACCACAAATAAATTACCTTACTGGGATAATAATTATGTCAGTTCCTACACTGTAAAAAAGAATTTGTTGACTCAACTTGACTTTGTCACATAAACTTGTTGTTTTGACTGCGTTAAGTTTTGAATGTGTAAATTTCCAAGTTAACTCCTCTTAAATAAATTAGTTGATCTAACATGCAGTTTGTTGACTTAACTTCTTGCATGATTTGGATTTAAAAGGATTAGTTAGAAGAACTGAAAACATGTAATTTGAACTGTTTATCAAGTTTGACCAAATGGCTCCACATAAAACATTTATTTTTTTAAACTTATATTACAAAGCAGTAGCTTAGTTCATACACTCCAAAACTTACTGACAAGAAAATACCCACAAAGCTACTATACCATGACAATGACCAAGTCATTCTAAACTTAAACGCAAGACACAAAAAATACTTGAAGCTGCATTTCAAGAAAGCATTTTATTGTATCAATGTTGTATAAGTGACTTGTTCAGAGTTCATAAAATCAAGTGTCCCAAAGACACAGTGTTAAAAAGCCCATCCTGCAGACCACGCATTAGCAGCATGGAGGGAGCACGATTCACTCAGTGACCAATAGGCATACAGCTATCAGTTAATAGCTCACAGCCGCTCTCCCCCTGCTGTAGCAGCGGAGAGCGTAGTCAGATGGATGGAGCAGCTGCACACAAGTTATTGGACTTTGGACAAAATCGGACTAAAGCTGGCCTGTGTGTGTTCATGGGACTAGTAAGTTCACCTTGTGAGCATCGTGCTTGTTGTTTTTGTTCCACATAGTTTTAGCCATATTTGATAATAGCTATTACTGTTAGTGTATAAGCAGCTCTGTTGTTGTTATAAGCGAGTGTGCTAGCCTTGCTTCACAAGTTATGTTGTATGTGGCCCATCTAAATGATGTAACCACAATAGTGTTTAAAGGTTGCAATTTTAAATGCCACTTTATAAGTGTTACCTTATAGCCTACATGAGTATTGAGCTTATAATCGTTTACTTTGTATAAGTAGTCCTGTTTAAATGATATTGTGGAGGAGCGGAACCTATGCGCACCTCTCAGTCCCGGCTGCATAAGCTGGTGCAACTTCCTGCTCACGCTTATACGCGGTCTGGAGAAAGACATGAGTGTTGGTGTGCTTCTTACTTCCACTCTACAATTGCTTTACAGGTCGGTATCCAGTTGAACAACTGTGAGTTAAAGCCTTAAGCTGTTCATCAAGCTCGGATTGCTTAGTCACTGCGTAGGATGATCGCCGTGACTTGCGATGACTGTTTTATTGAGGATCGCTGAGCCGTGATCGGTAACGGCGGTAGAGCTGAGCCGCGATCGGTAACGGCGGTAGAGCTGAGCCGCGCCGCTCGCTTTGCTAGTCTCGCGTTAATGATCGTCTTTCTCGCGATAATGAGCATTTTCCTCTCGACATTGAATTCACGCTTAAAATGTGGTTAAAGGGGTCGACATTATCATATTGATCACCTCATTCATATGTACATGTCTCCCAATCTCCTTTGTATAACTCCTGATGTGGCTTGATGAGTTTTATAAGCATAGAATGATGCATAGTTCCAGATTATTAGTGTTGTTGTGTTAATGCCAGACTGTCAGTGTTAACTTTATGTATTAGGGAAGTATGTTACAACCAAGAGAGTTTATAGTTAAGTAAAATTTCAAAGAGCTAAGTCCAATTATAAATGAGCTTAACATGCTTAGGCGAAAGCACAGGTGATGCACTGAGTTTTGCACTATTGAAATAGGAACCTATAGTACATTGAAACTACAGTATATATACATTGTTTACCAGCATTCCTAAGAGTCACCTGGAGGTGGAAAAGTTGTAATTGCATCTAGTTCTGTGTAATAAGAAATGAATGAGAGCAGGATGCCACTCCATTTTGATTTTTATCTATCTAGATGGTTTGTACTGGACATTTAAAGCATTGAAATGTATTGTAAATGAGTTGAAACAAAATTATTAATATACGCGGTCTGGAGAAAGACATGAGTGTTGGTGTGCTTCTTACTTCCACTCTACAATTGCTTTACAGACACTCTTTTTGTTACCGGAGTCCCTGTGTCAGCTGGGACCTGCAACAAACTGTGGGGGCTCGTCCGGGATCCCTCCCTTTGAGTCTTAGGGGGGATCCAGTGATAACAGAACCACAAGATAACCACGACCTAGGTGTTGCTACGGCCACGCAAGCCAGTGAGTGTCCACGGAGGAAGATCAAGGTGAGAAGGATCTTTGCCTCATCAGGGAGCTGCACGGCTGCAACGGAAAGACAACACACTCTATTTGCCACAGAGCTAAACCAGAGAAAACACACATGTCAACTGCACGGAAGGAACTGACATGGAGCATTAGGAGGCGCTTGTTCCTGCTCTCAGACACTAAACTTTTTGAGCTAGCAAGGAACATAGCTGCAGACATTCAAGACACAGCACCTTTCAACCAGGATGATATTGAGGGCTGCATGAACTATCTCACCTCCTACATCCAGTCAGAGACTCTCCTAGGACTTGAGGACGAAGGCATGCGCCATCTGCTGTCATTAAATGACTTAATCAGCCAAGCCATTCAAGTCAGAACAGTAGATAATCCCTCTGGAGCTGCACCGCCAAACATGCCTAGCCCTCATCCATCAGATTTGCCACCAGAAACACCAGCCTCCCCTGAAAATCAAACGGACCTCCGTACAAACGCAAGTACAGAGACACAGTCGATAGAGGACCTGAGGAAAGTGTATGAGGATCTGGAGGAGAGATTGAAGCAGTACGAAGCAGCGGTTCCCCGACCAGCTGTAATGGCCGGTGATCAAAGCCACTCTGACTCCCTCAGTCGCTCACACCTCAGCCTAGAGAGACCAGTCATCATAAGAGACCTTTCCTACCTCCCACGTAGAGAATTCAAAGTATTTGGAGGACAAATAGGAGACAATAGTTCGGAAATCAGCTATAACAGTCTCACAAAGCAAATCAATGAGGGACTAAAAGAAGGGGTTACCGAAACAGAAATTGTGAGGGGAGTACTTAGAATCGTCAAACCTGGCACCTTCAGGGACATGCTCATGCTCAAAGATGAACTGTCCCTCCCTGAACTCCAAGGCTTCCTCAGGTCCCACCTGGGAGAAAAGGCAACAACTGAGATGTTTCAGGAGTTAATGTGTGCTAGGCAAAGTGAACAAGAATCACCCCAGCAGTTTTTGTATCGGATGATTGGGCTCAAACAAAAGCTAACCTTCCAGTCAAGGCAGGGCAGCGTAGACATTTCCTATGACCCGAAAACCATTCAGGAAGTGTTCCTGCACACAATCTACCAAGGCCTGGGGGTTAAGTATGCTGACATGAGACAGAGACTGAGACCCCTCACCCTGAATAGAAATGTCACAGATGAAGAGATCCTTAGCGAAGTCACTAAAATAATAAGTGATGAGAATGAACGCCAGCGGAGATTAGGCCAAACACCCCGTCAAAAGACAATACATGCTCAAAGTGTAGCAGCTGAAACTGAGGAAAAGGAAACCAAGGAACACCAAACCTCTCAGACAATCAAACAACTCACTGCCCAAGTAGAGACTCTGACCAACATGGTAGCCAGTCTAATGGAACTGAAAGCTGTGAACCCCCACCACTTTTCCCCATCAGCGCCCGTCCAAGGCTCTCCTCATACCCATCCATATTCTCCTCCACCACAACCCAGTAGCCACCATCAGCGTTCAACCAATCGGCCTACAGCTTCCACTAAGAGGGGAGCCCTTTGTCCAAAGTGCACTGAACAGAAGTTGCAGGACTGTAGTCACTGCTTTGTGTGTGGAGAACTAGGCCATAGAGCAGTTGGATGCTTAAAGCGCACCAAGTTTCAGGGAAACTGGAATCGGTCTCTGTTGAGGGACAGTCAGAGACCGGTACCAGACCCCAGTCCCAGCCAGTAATGTCTGCCAAGCAACCCCGTAAATGGACTGGAGAGCAAACCAAACGCAAGAGGAACAAATCCTATGCACCCCCCTATCGAACTACTGCGGGCTGTAAAGTTCCCTTGGTCGGGAAGAAGAGTCTCCTGAAATGTTTGATTAATGGTTATCCAGTTTCGGCGTTATTTGACTCGGGTTCCCAAGTGAGCATAGTAGACAGACAGTGGGCGAAGACACACATTCCCAGCTATCCAGTTAGACCACTACAAGAGCTTCTAGATGATGGACTAGAAGTGTATGCAGTCAATGGCCAAGCCGTTCCTTATGAGGGGTGGGTTGAACTCACAGTCACTCTTTCTGGTCACGAGGATCCAAATCTAACTGTGCAGGCCCCCTTCCTAGTAAGTAGTCTGACCCTCCCCCAGCCACTAGTAGGAGCTAATGTTTTAGGGGCAATCATCCAACAACAGGAATCAGATGAAGATGCTAATACCATTTTACTGAGTCTCCTACGCCGAGCTTTTGGGTTGGATGAAGAACAAGTTGTGGCCATGGTTAGTTTTATTCAAGTGCCACAAAATGGTGACTGTGACCCAGTCACAGTAAGAGTTGGTAAGGACAATGTAACCATTCCAGCAGGTAAAGCAGTGCAGGTTTGGTGTAGGGTGCCCCAGAACTTTGACACCGCTGACCCCCTTGTGCTTTATGAACCTGCAGAAGAGAATGTCGCTTTAAGACATTTGAGTGTTGGAGAAGGACTCCTAGAGATTAATAACAACCAAAAACCCCTTGTTAAGATCCCCATCTCCAACCACTCAAAGCATGAAGTAATTTTACCAAAAAGAACCACACTAGGCACGATCCAGCATGTCGCTAAAGTAATAGAACAAGACCCTGTAGAGTTGCCCCAAACCATGCCAGCCACAGTAACATCCGTGGAGGCGGCCCAATCTACCTCTCCTAAGGTCTCCCCTGCTGAGTCCTGGTTACCACCAGTCAGTCTTAGTCACCTGAGTCCAGACCAACAACAGGCAGTGGAGAAGGTGCTGAGGGAAGAGTGTGAGGCGTTTTCCCGTGACAGCAGCGACATAGGCCGTATCCCGTCATTGCAAATGGACATCCGACTCAAAGACGACACGCCAGTCCAAAGGGCCTATGCTTCCATCCCGAAGCCCCTTTACCGCGAAGTCAAGGAGTATATCCAAGAACTGCTAATCAAAGGATGGATTGTAAAGTCACAGTCACCTTACGCAGCCCCTGTGATCTGTGTGAGAAAGAAGGATGGAACTCTACGGTTGTGTATTGACTATCGCCTTCTTAACAACAAAACAGTGCCAGATCGTCATCCGCTCCCTCGAATCCAGGATCTCACGGACTCACTTGGGGGCTACAGCTGGTTCTCAATCCTGGATCAGGGTAAAGCCTACCATCAGGGTTTCATAGCAGAAGGGTCCAGGTACCTGACCGCCTTCACCACACCATGGGGCCTTTACGAATGGGTACGAATACCCTTCGGGCTGTCAAATGCACCAGCAGCTTTCCAACGGAGCATGGAGGAGATGCTCGACACACTCAGGGATGAATGCTGCATCCCCTACCTGGACGATGTGTTATGCTTCTCCAAGTCATTTGATGAACATGTCCAAGTGCTGCGCAAAGTGTTGCAGGCTTTACAGCATCATGGAATAAAACTAAAGCCTGAGAAGTGCGAGTTGTTCCGCAGTGAGGTCCGATATGTTGGGCGCTTGGTGTCTGCAGATGGCGTAAAGGTGGATCCCAAAGACATTGAGGCAGTGCAGGCGCTCAAACACAAAAGACCACAAACAGTTGGGGGTGTGCGACAGCTTTTGGGGTTCCTGAGCTACTATCGGGCATATGTACAGGACTTTTCACGCATTGCCAAGCCCCTGTACGACCTACTCCAAATCCAATCTGACATAGCTCAGACTAAACCGACCAGAGGCAGAGTGAAGTACCCTCAACAATCATCTCGAGCTCCAGTACAATGGAACGAAGAACACCAAAAGATACTTGAGCAGCTGATCGACATGCTGACCCAACCACCAGTGTTAGCATACCCGGACTTCACCCGTCCCTTCATACTCCACACGGATGCATCTCAAAAAGGCCTGGGAGCAGTCCTTTATCAAAAGCAGGATGACAAGATGAGAGTAATTGGATACGGGTCCCGCACATTGACACCCGCCGAACAAAACTACCACTTGCACAGCGGCAAACTCGAGTTTTTAGCCCTCAAGTGGGCAGTTTGTGAGGAGGTTTAAGGACTATCTTTTCTATGCCCCTCATTTCACCATTTTCACGGACAATAATCCCCTAACGTATGTCCTAAGCACAGCAAAACTAAATGCAGTGGGACACCGTTGGGTGGGGCAGTTAGCAGATTACCACTTCGACATAAAGTATCGATCAGGGAAAGCCAACACTGATGCGGATGTGCTTTCTCGCTGCCCCCTTGACATCAATACCTTCATGGAGCAGTGTTCTGAGGAGCTTCCAGAGGAAGCGGTTGGAGCAGTATGGGAAGGGAGCAGGAGAGCTAAGCAGGGGGATGTGCCTTGGGTAGCAGCCCTCAACCTAGCCTCATCTAACCAGCCTCTCAGAGGGTCCCTTCACACAATCAGCCATGATGAATTGGTTCAGGGACAGCGCCAAGATCCTGTCATTGGAAAAGTCCTGAAGATGAAGGAAGACAATATTACACCAAATGAGGACAACAAAGGTAAACTTGATACAAACACTAAGAGACTTTTGAGAGAGTGGAGCAGATTGCACATAGATAATGGCCTCCTGTACAGGAAGACAACAACACGCAAACAACTTGTCCTACCAGCTACTTATCGGCAGACAGCTCTGACCCACCTTCATAATAACATGGGCCATGTTGGAGTGGAAAAAGTCCTCGGTCTAGCCAGAGAGCGGTTTTATTGGCCTTTTTATGAAGAAAGAGGTAGAAGAGTACGTCACCAGAAAGTGTCCATGCATTAAACAGAAAAAGCCAGCAACACATGAGAGGGCCCCAATGGGTAGCATAACATCCAATTCACCCCTGGAGCTTGTGTGCATAGATTTCCTACACTTAGAAGCTTCCAAAGGTGGGTTTGAGTACATTTTAGTGGTGGTTGACCACTTCACCCGGTTCGCACAAGCCTACCCCACCAAGAACAAAGCAGCTAAAACAGCAGCAGATCGGCTCTTCAACGACTTCATTCCCAAATTTGGATATCCCGCCAAACTCCACCACGATCAAGGCAGGGAATTCGAAAATGAACTTTTCAAAGCTCTCAGACAGCTGGCAGGTGTAGGTCACTCCCGGACGTCTCCCTACCACCCACAATGCAACCCTACAGAAAGACTAAACCGGACATTGTTACAGATGCTCCGCACACTAGGGGAGAAAGAAAAGCATAACTGGAAAGACCACCTCCCCCATATCATCCACGCCTATAATTGCACAAGGCACGAGGCCACAGGCTTTTCCCCATATTACCTGTTGTATGGCAGACACCCCCGCCTCCCAGTGGATCTCCTTTTTGGCCTTATGGCAGAAGATGGAGATGAGACGGCACAGGGATATGCCAAGAAGTGGGCAGGGAAAATGACAGAAGCCTACAGAATAGCATGCGCAAACAGTCAACAGTCAAGTTTCAGGGGAAAAACAAACTATGACAAGAAATGTAAAGGAGTAACCTTGCAGCCTGGAGACAGAGTACTGGTACGTAATCTCAGTGAAAGAGGAGGACCTGGCAAACTAAGGCCCTATTGGGAGCAGATGGTCTACATTGTGAGAGAGCAAGTTGGAGAGAACCCGGTCTACAAAGTAAGCCCAGAAACCGGAAATCGTCCTATTCGTACTCTGCATAGAAACCTGCTATTACAAGTGAATGACCTACCAGTAGAGATAGCCCAAGACCCTCACGAAGCCTCACGAAAACAAAAGAGAAACAGGAACCCGGCAGAAAGATCAAAAACTCCCACACAGATATTAAGTCCCGAGGCAAGTGACTCTGAAGATGATGCGCCTCTCTATTGGTTTCGCGTGCCCAGACATGCACAAATCGGGAGTCAGCATCCGGAACAACAAGGTTGGAGTGAATCACAAAACAGGCCCACCCCAAGTCAGACACGTCGATCGGAGGGACCTTGTTGTCAACCAGAACAAATAAGAGATATTGCTATAGAAGCGGAGAACTCTGACAGTGAACAGGATGACAGTTTGGAGGAAAGCCGACCCCTTCATCAAGAGGAGCATATCGCAGATCCTGCTTCGCGACTAGTACTCGATCCCGAGCCAGCATCTAGTCCTGAACTACAGCGTGAGGTCCAACCGGGGTCGTCACACCATCTGAGGCAGTCCACCAGACGGAGGCGTCCAAACATGGTCTTCACGTACCCGTCACTGGGTCGCCCCACATACCAGCCTTGCCCGATGGTGAACGCAGTCGGCGTTCAGCGGGCACAGTATCCTTTTCTATATTATTGTTCTCCTTACCCCCAACCCTTCTACTCTGCACCCGTAACATCATACCTACCAGGCGCATACCCCATTTCCTGCGCTTGAACTTTAGAAAAAAAAAAGAAAGCGACAAAAAGACACTTGAAAAGACATTGCTGAGACGTTTCTTATGATAAGAGACTCTTAAGGGTTATAAGAGGTTTTTGAGTTATTAAAGTCAAGTTCCAGGAGTCACTTTTGTTGTTGGGGAGCGTGTGGCCCATCTAAATGATGTAACCACAATAGTGTTTAAAGGTTGCAATTTTAAATGCCACTTTATAAGTGTTACCTTATATCCTTCATGAGTATTGAGCTTATAATCGTTTACTTTGTATAAGTAGTCCTGTTTAAATGATATTGTGGAGGAGCGGAACCTATGCGCACCTCTCAGTCCCGGCTGCATAAGCTGGTGCAACTTCCTGCTCACGCTTATACGCGGTCTGGAGAAAGACATGAGTGTTGGTGTGCTTCTTACTTCCACTCTACAATTGCTTTACAGGTCGGTATCCAGTTGAACAACTGTGAGTTAAAGCCTTAAGCTGTTCATCAAGCTCGGATTGCTTAGTCACTGCGTAGGATGATCGCCGTGACTTGCGATGACTGTTTTATTGAGGATCGCTGAGCCGCGATCGGTAACGGCGGTAGAGCTGAGCCGCGATCGGTAACGGCGGTAGAGCTGAGCCGCGCCGCTCGCTTTGCTAGTCTCGCGTTAATGATCGTCTTTCTCGCGATAATGAGCATTTTCCTCTCGACATTGAATTCACGCTTAAAATGTGGTTAAAGGGGTCGACATTATCATATTGATCACCTCATTCATATGTACATGTCTCCCAATCTCCTTTGTATAACTCCTGATGTGGCTTGATGAGTTTTATAAGCATAGAATGATGCATAGTTCCAGATTATTAGTGTTGTTGTGTTAATGCCAGACTGTCAGTGTTAACTTTATGTATTAGGGAAGTATGTTACAACCAAGAGAGTTTATAGTTAAGTAAAATTTCAAAGAGCTAAGTCCAATTATAAATGAGCTTAACATGCTTAGGCGAAAGCACAGGTGATGCACTGAGTTTTGCACTATTGAAATAGGAACCTATAGTACATTGAAACTACAGTATATATACATTGTTTACCAGCATTCCTAAGAGTCACCTGGAGGTGGAAAAGTTGTAATTGCATCTAGTTCTGTGTAATAAGAAATGAATGAGAGCAGGATGCCACTCCATTTTGATTTTTATCTATCTAGATGGTTTGTACTGGACATTTAAAGCATTGAAATGTATTGTAAATGAGTTGAAACAAAATTATTAATATACGCGGTCTGGAGAAAGACATGAGTGTTGGTGTGCTTCTTACTTCCACTCTACAATTGCTTTACAGACACTCTTTTTGTTACCGGAGTCCCTGTGTCAGCTGGGACCTGCAACATGTAGTTGTGATGAGTTAATATGTGTCGAACAAAGTTAGTGTGTAATGTTTATACCGGTTGCTGTCGACAGCCCCTCTGTTACCCCTTTTCCACTGCCGGGGTTCTGGTGCCCGTGCTGTTCCCAAAAAACAGCCAAAAAGCTTAGGAATGGGCCCGCGTTTCCACCGCGCTTGCGAGCGCTCCTTTACGTATGAGTGTGGGCGGGTCCTCGTCTGGACACGAAAGCCGAAGCGCACAAACGTGGGAGAACACGCTCCCCTTTCTTGTGCTGCAAATACGTTTTAGGGTCCAAACCAAACTACTGCAGCATCTGTGTGCAGCACAGAGGGAAACACAGACAGATTAGAGCAAGACGACAAGTACGCACTTTGTGTCCTTTTATCTGTGATATGAACTGATACAAAGCAGCAAGTTCAGCCTTAGAGCCCAACCTAATTCACAGCCGTGAAAATGACTTCGCTTTTCTCATGTAATACACATGTAATATGGTAGAAAAGTTTATGCTGAGACGGCAAAGTCAAGTCCTTCTGCTGTTTTTGTCACGTCCTTGGTTCCAGACCAGCTAGCTTGAGGGACTAGAGTTGAACCCATTTTTCGGCTGAGCACCGAGTGCGTTTGTGGTGGAAAAACTGCTGAACGGTTCAAATACTGGCACCGGCACCGGAACCCCGTTGGTGGAAAAGCAGCTTGTGTTAAACCGTATGTCAGCGCGGCACTGGACTGAATTATTCTGTCCAGTAGAGGGTAGTGTTGGCCCTAAAATGAGAGATTTTCTCCAGTCGATGCTTCTGTGCTGTTTCACCTTACTTGTCCTTACTGTTATAGGATAATTTGTTTTGCGAATGACTGTGATGCATTCTAAATAGATATTTATTAGTTAAAGCGATATTTTAATGTTACCATTTTATACATATTTCAGAAACCACATTTCTACTGGTCAGCCTGAGTATGTGCATATTGTGTGGCAATGGAAAATAAAGTTCTCACCTGATGTGACATCGTCTCATGTCTCTGACCGGACTATATTACAGTGGGACCGCATTTTTACCATGAGCGAGAGATAGTGGGTTAGTGTGTCCACTATAACACAGAGGCTCCAAACAGAAACAAATTATAATTAAAGCCGCAAGTGGCGATGATTAGGCCCTTGCAACTGGCACGCATCAACCCGTGGCGCGTTCGAGCCGTGCCACCCTCTGAGGTTTTTTGATCATGATGGTGTACAGAATGTCTGTCACCAATTTCATTCATTTACAGGAAACTCTCTCCTTTGCTCTCCATATATACCCAATGCAATATTTGGAGGGTGGTCACAGCTCCAGCGTGCAAAATGGAGCATGGGTCTCATTGACTTTTTTTGATCAGGATGATGTCAGGAATGTTGAAACAAATTTTCATGCATTTCAGAGAAACTAAATTCAGAGAAACTAATTCTGTGGACTGTCATACGAATTTCCATTTGCTTCTGTAGGGGCGCTATTGAATATTGAAGCCTTGAATCCATAGTTATGGGTTCAACCTGAGTTTGTACATAAGTGATTACATTTTTAGGCTGATCGGGCAAAGCATGTGCGAACGAGTGCACAAAAAATTTTGTGGCAAGGGAGAAAAACGAAGGCCAAATTCAACGGCCTGTTGTGACAAGGCCGTTGAATATTCTACAAAACCATGAATTATTTTTGATGGGCTACTTGTGTGGATGATCTGGAGCCATTTTGGTCTCACCGGGTGAAATGCCCCAGGGAGGGGATGATTTAAATAGCAGGCCTGAAAATGGCAAAAATTGACACCTTCAGTTGAAAATGGCTGACTTCTTGTAGGGTTTCAGGTATGGGTCCAAGAGACTTTTTTGTATGTCTTAGGATGTCACATGAGCATGCACAATTTCAGATATGTAGGTAAAAATGTAGCTCCGGGGCTATGCAAAAAACATGGTATTTCATGATATTTCCAGGTCCCACTAGGAGGCGCTCTAACATTTGGGAACTTTATGCATATCATTGTGTTCAGGGCGGGAGGCTTATCAAACCACTAAAGTTTGATGCAGATTGCGCAAACGGCTTTGAGTTACTGCCATTTTTGTCTTCATGGCGAAACACCGAAATTTGCCATCCTGCCAGGGTCACGCCCTTTGGCAAAAACTCACAGTTTGGAAAACAATGTAAGGCCAACTCCTTAACCCCTTATTACCTACCATAGAACAAATCCGCCTGACCTTATCTTTACATTTTTACATGCTGCAGTGCCAATTTTTAGAGCAATTCTACTTGCTATACATCAATATAATCTCTATAGCCCAATTTTTAATATGTATATCATAACACCATAGCAACTAAATAAATCACTAAAAAGTGCAGTAAACCACAAGAAATTGAAAATCTTTTTTTTTTTTTTTTTTTTACACATATTTTTCTAGATACAGATATATCAAAGCTATATCCCTCAAAACAATAAATGAAAAAAAGTTGCACAAAAGCCTTTCAAACCACATAAAAAAATTTTTTTGAGTGCATTCATAACTTCATTTTGGAGAAACACTCATTTTTATAAATTGTTGCAAAAACGAAAAATTGAATATTATGCACAATATGTAAAAAGACAGCATGTCCATCAAAATAAACTATTTACAAAGTGCAATCAAATTTTTAACTGTCCTAGGAACTGATATATAGAAAGGCATTGCTAAAGCTTTATGCCTATCACAGCCCCATGGGAGCTGTGATAGGCCATTTGACAGTTCCTGCCCACAATGAGATTTTTGAGAAATGCTGTTAACAAAGTGTTGTGTATTCAGTTGCTATACTTCAGCACTAGGCGTCGCTGTAACCCAGGACTAGGTGTGTTGTAACTGTTTTACCCTCGGAGAAGAAGTACAGTAAAATGGTGGTATAGTGCTTACATCGGAGTTCGTTGTCTTTTCTCTCATACGTGCCTGATTATTACGCGCCCACAACAAATTGGCGACGAGGATGGCGAATGTTGTGCCTCTCCCTGCGTTGTTCCTACCATCCACCGGACAACCTGCAGTTCTGTTCAACATGTGGATGAAGATGTTTGATAACTACCTGCTAGCCATACATGCAGAGGGGGACGACTGGCCCGATACGAGGAAACGTGCACTGCTCCTGCACTGCTTGGGCACGGCAGGACAACGTGTATTTTATACACTCACAAATGTAGGTACGACATATGCTTCAGCAGTGGGTGCACTGCAGACACATTTCAGCCCAGCAATAAATGTCGTAGTGGAGCGACATAAGTTCAGGCAAAGGCGGCAGAGACCGCACGAGACTGTTGCTGAGTATGTAGGCGCGCTGCGCGAGTTGGCTGCAGCGTGTGGGTTCGCTAGAAATACAGACGAAATGATACGGGACCAACTCATAGAGCATGCTAGCTCACAAAGAATACGTGAGAAGTTGTTACTGCAGACGGATGGAAATCTCACACTGGACGCTGCAATAAAAATGGCGTGCCAAGTGGAAGCGGCGATCGGGCACGCGCAGAGCCTCACGTCGGAGCCGCAACCAGCAGTACAAATTGTGAAGGCAAAGCCAAAGCAGCCATTCAGACCCAAAACAAGGAATTATGACCCTACAAACCCGGCAGCAGCACCGAAACAGGACCGAAGCTGTTTTAGATGTGGGACATCAGCTCATCTTGCAGATGCTCCAGATTGCCCAGCACGTAAAGTGAGTTGCCGAAACTGCAACAAAATAGGACACTTTGCCCGCGTATGCAAGTCCAAGAAACCTACAGTCAAGGTAGCAGAAGTGGTTGTTCTTGAAATGAATACAGTGATGATGTTACAAAATGGACAAACAAATGACAAGATCACATGCGCAGTTACAATAAACGCAAAGTCAGCTTCCTGCCAGGTGAAACTAGTGGTGGACACAGGCTCTGCAGTGTCTATTATTCCTGAACGTCTCTACAGAAAACACTTCAGTGATGTGGCACTGACCGACCCACCTTCAAGGTTAGTGACATATACAAAAGTTGAGGTCCCGGTACTTGGTTGCCTGTCAGCCACCGTGCAGCATGAAAACTTAACTGTGCCAGCTAAGCTATAAGTAGTGGAAATGGGCACAGCTTTACTAGGACTAGACTTATTCAAAACCCTGAGACTCTTTATTGGAAACAACGCTGTGCTCTCAAATGCATTCACCTCCCCAACAGGCACCTTACCTGCAGCTCCCGTCGCAGAGGTTACAAAGACCAAAGCTGGACCAGTGGGTGGGGAGAAACTGGGCCTTGCTAAAGGGTTCATTCACCGAATAAAAGTCAGAGTAGGCATCCAGCCCGTGCAACAAAAGCTGTGACGACTGCCGCTCTCTGTCAAACAAGCTGTCTCTGCTGAACTGGAAAGGCTGTTGGACATGGATGTGATTGAAAGGATTGATGCCTCCCCGTGGGTATCTCCCATCGTGGTCACACTGAGAAAAAATGGAAAAGTGAGACTGTGTGTGGATTTCTGTGAGCCGAATAAGGCAGTAGTGATGGACAGTCACCCACTTCCCCATATGAATGACATATTCTCTGAAATGCGTGGAGCCACGGTTTTCTCCACTATTGATTTGGCGAATGCTTATCATCAGGTGCTGCTGGCTGAAGAGAGCCGTGACATAACAGCATTCATAACACATGAAGGACTATTCAGGTTCCGCCGAGTCCCATATGGACTATGTTCAGCCCCAAGTGCATTTTCCAAGCTCATGTCTCTGGTACTAAAAGGCCTCAAAGAGGTCCAGAACTATCTAGATGATGTGATAGTTTATGGCCGGGACCAGGAGGAACATGACCGCAACCTGCGAGAGGTGCTCGCTGCACTGAAGGAAGCAGGTCTCCAGCTCAACACAGAAAAGTGTAATTTTAACCAGAAAAGTCTGCAGTTCCTGGGACACACAGTGTCAGCCCAGGGCATTCTACCAAACGAGGACCATCTAAGAGCAATCACAGAAGCTCCGGCACCTAATGATGCCACCACTCTGCGCTCATTCCTGGGGCTCACAGCATGGTATTCCAAGTTTGTGCAAAATCACACATCGCTGGTGGAGCCCATGCGTGACTGCCTACGTAACGATGTATTCAAATGGACTGCAGCTGCACAGTCAAGTTTCGACAAAGTTAAGGAGCGCATTGTGAACAGCCCAGCACTGACGGCCTTTGACCCAGGCCTCCCGACCATCGTGTCAACAGATGCTTCAGATTATGGTCGAGGGGCCATACTGACACAAATGCACCCTGACAAAACAGAGCGTACAGTTGCATTTGCCTCTCGTTCACTCACACCTGCTGAACGGAAATATTCCATTGTGGAAAAAGAAGCCTTAGCTTGTGTGTGGGCAGCTGAAAAGTGGAGAACTTTCCTGTGGGGGACAAGATTTACCCTGCACACAGATCATCAGGCCCTGACCACATTGCTGGCTACAAAAGGACTTGGACGTGCAGGAATGCGAATTGCACGCTGGTCGGCCCGACTCCTGTGTTTTACATATGATGTGGTGTATCGCCCTGGTGCACAAAATCTGGCCGCTGACTGCCTCTCCAGGCTGCCTCTTCCATCTGAAGAAAATGCAGAACCAGTGAAAGAGCCAGAATTGGTAGCTTTGCTAAACACAGAACTGAAAGCTCTCTCAGTGAAGGACTTCACTGTGGCATGTGAGGTATGTCCAGAACTTACTGCCCTGAGAGTACAAATGACAAAAGGATGGCCCAGGACAGCAAAGTCCTTACCTGCAGTGCTTCAGCCTTACTTTGCTGTCAGGAATGAACTTTCAGTCCAAGATGTGACAGTGTACAGGGGCCCTCAGCGACGGTTGGTTCCTGTGGCCCTAAGACAACAGCTTGTAAGCCTAGCACATGAGACCCACCAAGGCATTGTCCGGACTAAGCAGAGACTGCGGGATTTATACTGGTGGCCAAGCATGGACGTGTGTGTGCACGACAGCATCAGCATGTGTGTGACTTGCCAGATGAATGATAAAAGTGCTAAAACACAAGTTGCACCTCTGCACCCAGTACCTCTGCCAGATGGCCCGTGGCAGAAGGTAGGAATCGACATTGTGGGTCCGTTTGAGCCAGCAACCTGGGATTGTCGCTATGCGATAACTCTGATTGACTACTACACAAAGTGGCCAGAGGTTGCTTTCACTCCTACCATTACCACCACAGCAATCACCACGTTCCTGTCCACATTACTTTCGAGGTTTGGAAACCCTACAGAGCTCATAAGTGATAATGGGACACAATTCACGTCAGGCGAGTTTGCAGAATTCCTGGCAGTGAGAGACATCACACATAGGAAAGTGTCTTTATATTACCCTCAAGCAAATGGCGCTGTGGAACGCTGGAATCGTGTACTTAAGGAAACACTCCTCACAGCAGAGCATGAGAGGAAGCCATGGAAACCTTTCATACAGGAATTCCTGCTCACATATCGTGCCACTCCGCACAGCACTACAGGGGTGTCACCGTATAAACTTATGTTCAACAGAAGGATGCTCAAAAAAGTGAACATTGGCCCAGCCAGTAAAGTCACGCCTCTGCCAGAAGAGCAACTGCGTGATCGTGTTGCCTCCAGACAGAATGTATCAAAAACTTACACGGATGCAAAGCGAGGTGCAAAAGTACCTAAAATTAAGAAGGGAAGTCTGGTTCATGTGAGGAAGCCCTTTCATGTTAAAAAAGGACTGTCAAAATTCCATGCACCTACCAGGGTGATGGAGAAAGTGAATGCAAGCTCCTATGTGCTGGAGGATGGCCGCACGTGGAACGCTGCTCACCTCTCTCTGGTTCCGGAAGGAGCAACGACCAGTGTCACAGGTCCTGCTGCCCCAGATCCTGAGCCAGGGCCTCCGCAAAACACAAATGACAAAACACCAAGACCCGCTCGGGTCAGGATGAAGCCTGCTTGGCTTAACGATTACGAACAATAATCCTAGCTAATGGCCTTCGGGGAGGAAGGGAAGAACATTACAAGTAATCTAAAATTAAAAAAAAAAAAAAAAGAAAATGCTTGAAGAATGCAAAGTGACTGAAATGTACTGATAGTGTTCATACCCAAAGTTCTTTGGAGGTTTGCAAATATGTATTAAGAATGTTTGAGGAAAGTTGTTAACACTGTTTAAGTGCAGCGTACAGGTCAGGTATGGTTAGTTGTACAAGATGCAGTTTATATTAATGTTTAATTACTTAGTAAAGTAAATTTGCACTACTTGGAAAAAAAGGAAGCAACTGTTTAAATTGGTATTATGGTACTGCCAGGATATTGTTTGAATATAGGAGATTTACGTTTCTGTCCCAACGGGTAAGCTCTTAAACAAGGGGGGAAATATGTTGTGTATTCAGTTGCTATACTTCAGCACTAGGCGTCGCTGTAACCCAGGACTAGGTGTGTTGTAACTGTTTTACCCTCGGAGAAGAAGTACAGTAAAATGGTGGTATAGTGCTTACATCGGAGTTCGTTGTCTTTTCTCTCATACGTGCCTGATTATTACGCGCCCACAACACAAAGTATAGCCAGAATTCATATAAAAAATAAATTTACACAACTTGCAAAAAATACAGCATTTACACCAAAATAAACTATTTACAATAGTGCAATCAAGTTCTAAGTGGCCCAGGAACTAATGTACAGGAAGGCAGAGTAAAATGTCACTTCTCAATACCATCTGTGGGGCTGTGATAGGCCTTGTGACAGTTCCTGTCCACAATCAAACAAAGAGGTACTTTGCATGCCTCACACATGAAGGGAGTTTTCTTCCCACACAGCTTGCACTTCCTGCGCCCATCTGTGGCCTTTTTTGGGCCAGATGCCCCTTGAGCAATGGTAACAGCAAGGTGCTGATAGCTCTCCGGGACCGGTTGTGAGGGGACCCCACAGAGCTCAGCTGTCAACTGTTCCTGGATTGCCTGGTGTGTCATCGGCTGCTGCTCCAGTCTGCCACACAGCTCCTTGCAGAGCAAATAACTGTTTGTTACAGTAATGTCAATGAAATGATGCAGCACTGTAATGTACCATTTCCTGCTTTTTCTCCATGATGAATAGGAGCCAATCAGCTGGTCTGAGAGGTCAACTCCACCCATGAAGCGGTTGTGGTCCTTCACAGCAGACGGCACTGGCACCTCAACTGCTCTGTGTTTTCCACCAACCCTGCATGCTCTCTTCACAGTGTCCCCTGAGAAGGCGGTGTGCAGGGTGGAGCACACACTCACCTCCCTCGTGTCCATCCATTTGATGAATATCAGAGGTCCCTCTCTGATCCACCTGATTGTCCCTCTTGGAGACTTTTTTGTGAGGGCATTGACTCTGGTTTTTGGCACGCCAATTCTTGTGTCTCAAAATGTGCCACAAGCTCCCAACCCCAGGTCATACAGGTGCATGAAAAGTGCTGGGCTGGTGTAAAAGTTATCACAATAAATATGATAACCAGATCCCAGGTAGCCTTTGTTGATGAGTGACATCACAGCATCAAATGACAGCCCCTTCCCAGTTGCCAGAGCGGACTTGCCTGTGTAAATGTTGAAGTTCACAGTGTAGCCTGTGTTGTCTGAGAGCACAAAAAGTTTGATTCCCCACTTTGTGGGTTTGTTTTCTATATACTGCTTTAGAGCAATTCTGGCTTTGGTGGCTACCATGCGTTCATCCACTGAAAGCTGTTGCTGGGGGTGGTAAACAGCTTTGCAGGCCACACGTAAGCTGTCGTACAGGGGGCGTATTCTGTGCAGGCAGTCATAATCATCTCTGCCTTTTTTGCTGTCATTGACAGCATCTTCTGCAGGGTCACTCATATGCATGTTCCAAGTGATGGTGAGGAACCGGTCTCTGGACATGACCTGAGAAGGATACGGCACACGGAAGATGGAACCGCTACACCAAAAATCTCTCATCTTTGGCCGCTTCAGAAGCCCCATGTAAAGCGTCAGCCCAATGTACTGGTACATCTCAGCCTCTGTGATGTCAGTCCGTTTGAATTTTTTCCCTGCAGCAATATTCTTTTCTGCATTTTTATTTGTGTTTGCACACAGTGTTTTGATGGCTGCTTGGTCAAAAAACATTTTGAACAGTTCAGATGGAGATGGACCGTCCACATATTCTGACAGAGGTGGCTGCACACCTGGCCTTCTTTCAGGCAGGAAATGTGGTGGGGGGTGTGGCAAGCTGTCAGGCTCTGTTTCACTCTTCCAGGCAGGTTCCTCACTAGAGAGTGTCTCTGACCTGGAGCGCTTGTCTGGTTTTGCCGGAGGCTGACTCCTCCTCCTCCTCTTTCCTCTCCCTCTGCCTCCCTCCAGAGTGCAGGGTTCCTCAGTGGAGGAACCCTGCACTGAGGAACCCTGCACTCTGGAGGGTTCCTCAGTGGAGGAGGACCCCTCAATTATCTCCTCCTCAACATCAGCAACACTGTACACAGAAGAAGTTACATGGTGTGTTACGCATGTTTAGAATGAGAGTAATATAATAATAATGTGTATTTGGCGCTAAATTATTAGAGTTGTATATTTTCCTTACTTACTCTAAAAGAAATATTTCATGAAAATATACATACATGTCATGGAACGGGTCTATGCCTTCAACGAAGTCGGCTTCTTCTCCACTGTCGGCCGAATCTGGACCAGACGAGTGAACCGCAACGCCATCTTCATCTGGTGCCGTGACTAGCGCCAAAGCTTCCTGCAAATTATACCGTTTGGCTGGTCCAGGTTTTTGCGGTAACATTTTGTATGCGCGAATGTGTAGTGTGTTTGTGGCAAGTGTGTAATAGGTGTGATCAGTGTGTGTCTAAATCTAATGTGAACGAGAATGCAATCGTGACCGAAAGGGCGACTACAAGTGATTGCTAGAGCGCAACTACAAGCAGAGGGAAAAGAAAAACAAATTTCGCGGGAGATGACGTCATTTTCTGTTGTCATGGTTCATGTAAATTCTGCGAGAGTTCATGTTCACAATGTGATGGCGTAAATTCCAACTAGGAAGTCCCGTGAACAGCTGATCATATCAGTAAAGGAGTTGCATCTGGATTATAATGTTTTTGTTGTTTGCGCTTTTTACACAAAGCTGTTGGAGGAAGTATACAGCGCTCTGGGACACATTGAATGCACGATATGTAAGTGTAAGTCCTCCGGATTTATATGCAAAAAGAATCATTGCTCTCTCTTATCTGGTTGCAGTTCTAGCGTCATTACAAAATGTACATGCAAATGAGCGGGCCCACCGGTTCAAAGAGGTTAAGGCTTTCAAGGGGAAATTTGAGATGGTTCTGCTCAACCGCCTTGGAGCTGTACCTCAAAGTGTAAAACATGACATTTCCTGTACCCACTAGGTGGCGCTGCCACTGTCAGCACATATTATCATATGCATGGGTTCAGGGGCGGACCGTCATTCTACTGTGGAAGTTTGATCCAGATTGGATAATGCAGGTTTGAATGAGAGGCAATCAAAACTTCCTGGCGAATGACTGAAATTCACTGTGGTGTCACGGCCACGCCCTCTGGTGAAAACTCACCATTTTTGAAATTTAGACCATACTGAAAGTAAGCCAGTATGGTCCGGTACTATGTACCACTAAAGGATTCTGCGCCAATCCGCAGTACCGGCAAGAGTTGGAGAGACTGTCATTCAGGACCGGTCACGGGTGAACTTTGGGTCAGAATAGATCCGTTAGCAATAAGCTGTCTAAAACACGACTTAATCAGTTAATAGATTGCTTTTTTTATTATTTCAAATTGATTCTTAACTGTTCATGCTATGCTGGAGCCTCAGTTCTCTAGCTTCTCTCCCCTCAGAGATCGAGGATTTCGCCAACTGACAGCCACCCTGTAAGCGGGACGGATGTAGTGCATTATATATGGCAGGCTAGACCCTCCTATTTTGATTGACACCTCCTTCGGCCAATCATGTAACTGGCTGCACCAAAATCAGCCGAAAAGGCTTGTTTTTGAACGTCAAGTTGCTTATTTGGGCTTGACTTTCTTTCCGGGTGAAACTCCTTGATTATCTCTCGGCGCCCTATAATAAAGCAAAAGACGAGTGGTAGGTAGTTTGTCCCTTCCAAGCCCCCGTTTCCTGTTTATTGTTCCCGCCCAAGTTGACCGGGCGCACACCCAAACAAACACTCATAACAGCCCAGAGTGAGGAGGAAGGATAAGAATGAGCTCCAGTAAGTGGGGAAAATATAGAAAAAATATAATAAAGAGTGGGAGAAAGAGAGCACACTTAAAGAATGGATCCGAGCTCAGATGGGAGACAGTGGCGCAAAAAGTGGGTGTGCACTGATTGCAATGCATAGGGGCGCCTCACAAGAGGGGGGCGCCAAAGCAATGCAGCAAAAATATTTCTCTAGTCGGCATTTTCTGTATTTAACAGCTGTGCATATGATATGATCAATAACAGAGGAACGGCGCTGATTAGGCACCCCTGTGCTCCTTCACCTCCCCTCCTCCTGTCGCCCCCCCCCTTACACACAATAAAAAAAATGT
This sequence comes from Archocentrus centrarchus, assembly GCF_007364275.1. Classification (NCBI taxonomy): domain Eukaryota; kingdom Metazoa; phylum Chordata; class Actinopteri; order Cichliformes; family Cichlidae; genus Archocentrus; species Archocentrus centrarchus. Next base: position 3,877,280 of record NW_022060262.1, on the reverse strand, counting down.
ATTTTTACATAAAATAAATGTAATCAGAGCAATGGCTACACTCTCAAAATCATCATTCCCAGGATAGGAAGGAATATATGGTTTCAGTAGTTTTCTCCAGAATTTCAGACTTCGTGTCCCTTGAAATGGCTAAAAGTGTCCCATTTTTTTCTAAAACCTTCATTTACTTGCCTGAGCCTCAGTTCAACATCAAATGCAAAGGTGGGAATGGAAAATTGAATTGGCCATGGCTGTAAACGACCTGCAAAGGACTCTGAATGTCTGCTCAGTGAAGATGCTGATGGAGATGACGTTAAACCTGAGGTGTCCACACAAGAGTCTGAGGACACAGCAGAGCAGAAAATGACTCTCAGTGTAACCTTCTCCTTTGGCAGATCATCAATGTGTGTGAGATTACAGAAGTCAGAAGAAGAAAGTCCTCATCTTCATACTGAAGGTCAAATGACTGGTGTAACTGCAATCTGTTTTTCAGCTCCAGGTTCAGAGCAGCAACTGAATCTGGAACACAGTCCAAGTGAACCTTCCTAATATCCTGTGGTGAAATTATCACTTGCAGCAGCATCTTTGCTTGATTGGGAAATTCTCAGACTATCTGACAATGGCTAAAAAAAAAAAAAAAAAGAAGAAGAGTAAATACAAAATGAGCAATAAGCCAACAAACATCCATTCAATAGTTTTTGCATTTCAAGTTCTTTAATGCTTTGAACTGTCAGCTGTTTACATTAATCAGTATTTTTTCAGTGATATCAGCTGACAAAATTTCATCTGCTACCTTTAAGATATTTTGAAACTTAAAATATCTTAGAAATGCAAAAAGTTAAAATTTAGAAAACAGCAACAAAATGACAGTTCTCAAGAGAGAACACAATGTCAAGTGAGTTGAGATCTTGGTTACATGATAGCCTATGCCCTGCACTGTGTGGACAATCGTAATTCAGAGTTATAGAATAGTTAAAGGATGATTTACATGATGTAGAATCAAATGATAAGAGTGTGTGTAAAGCAGAGATGATCTGCATGCATTGTATTAAAAGAAATTGTGAAATCACTGAGCTGAGGGTGAAATGAGGAACCCAAAACTGTTGCTTAGAGACCAGTAGGAGCAAAGTTGAAAACATGTCCAGACATGTCTAGAATGGAAAAGTACCTAAGAGGCCCAGTGAAGTAATGATTAAGCCCAACAGTCCCATAAATGGGTATGGACGGTGGGGTGATAATTTGTAATGATGATGTATGAAATCTAGGATGTGCCCTGGACTTAAAGGATGGTGTACCGAAGCATCGGACGAGAATTTCAGGAGCTTCTTCCCCGCGCCAGAACTACCCTGCAGAGAGAACGAGCCCAGCTCTTCTGTGGAATACTAATTTGACTTTGAACGGTTTTGAGTGCTTTCTCCCTGCCAATTCAGGTGAAGATTGGAGGTGCTTTTGCCGCGGATTTCCATCTTAGGGACTATGTATCGAGTCGCAGTGGATTTCTGAGGAGCGGCAGAGATTGTAAAAGGGACAAGTTACAGAAGAACAGAAAACCTATTTCTTTTGGACTTCCCCTTCTTTCCCCGCTTCACCGAAGCAGTAACGGACTAGACCTTGGGTGTGGTCGCTTCTGGCCAGGCACTAGGGTTTAATATTTTTCCCGAAAATAACATGAATCAAATCCCGGGAAAAGACGAGCCATTTCCCAGGAATCCCGGGAAAAAGTTTTTTTTTTTTTTTTTTAATTAGGCCTTCTGTAACCTGTGTCGGGCTTAACTGTGTTGGGACATAGCTTTCCAGCTATGTCCTGTTATGCCCAGTAGGGGGCAACGTTGGCTTGATTTATGTAATAAAACCTACATCTCGGCATTTGAGTGCTCGAGCTATGCGGTGTTGTATCGTTCCTCAACACTCCCTTAACAAATATAATTAGAATATTCCTGCATTGTACATGGAATTATACCAAGATATTTTACAACTGCTGGTGCAAAACAATACGGTTCATCTCCACACAGCATTGATAAAGGCTCAGCCACTGGTGCTGTCCACAACGCACACCGTTCCACCAGTGGAACGCTGTAATAGTCATTGAAAAGTTAACTACCGTACTACACTATAATATGACATAACACAGGGCCTTGAGTAATGCACTACGACTTGGTCATTGCCATTCTGGCAACAACAAATTTATAACGCTGTGTCTGAGGGTTAAAGTAGGTTCGCTGTGAATCATCTTTTGAAAAACTGGCCAATCATTATAGCTTAAAAAATATACATTTTACTCAACTCCATTTTAAAAGCGAAATATGTTAAAGTAATCTATTTCATGATAATTTCTTTACACATTAGGCCCGTATCCTAATTCATGATTGTTACTAAGCGGCTGCAAACGAGGAAAAGAAACACTCGAAGTTAAACAGATATTTCTTTATTGTTCAGGGCAGGCATATTTTATAGGCTATATAATGCAATATAACAATATATAATAATATAAAATTACATAATACAAAATACCTTAGGGTAAACACATTGCCTACGATTTCAACAAATTAAAGAGGAAAAAAGTACAACTGTGTAATACCTCTATTAAAACGCTTGAGATGAAGGCTGAAGCCTTAAACGGAGGCTGAACGTGCCTGAAATGAAGAGTAATGCTTTTTGCATTAAACGAACCCTTCTCTCAATATTTCCTTAAATTTAACATTCTGAAGCTTTCTTTTCTTTTCTATTCTTTCACGCGACTTTTTTCCCGGTTTCCCGTCTTAACGCTTCCCAGGAAACGGGCAATGGTTCTGATCGCATTTCCCGGGAAACCCTACCAGGCACCCGCTCGAAGTCTTTTCTTCCAAAAAAGGATTCATGGACAATTGGACATTTCCATGTCCCCCCCTTCTCCTTCAACTCAGCTCATAAGTATTGCATTATGATTTAGATCTAGTAATTCTGAAGATTATATTCTGTGATTGATATATATTGATTTTGAGATCTGATTTATAAGTTGGGTACTGAATTTTAAAGATTGATTAAGGATTGATTTTGAGCTAACTGCAAACTGCTCAAGCTGAAACCTGCATAATAAAATTTGACTTTTGACAGTCAGAAGTAGTCCTTTTGACAGTTATTTCCCCCCAGTCTTGAATCCACTTAAAATTTACTTATGACCCTAGGGCTTTCTGCCTAGCCCTTATATAATCCCTGGCAAGTACCAAGCGCATGGTTCGATAAGTTGTTAGCCACTACATCTAACGGGACTGTACTTCGGGGTCAGCTGTGTAAGCGTTCCTGCCTGGCAGCATCGGAGTGCAGAGGAAGCGGGGCAGACGTTAGGATTATCAGTGGTAAGAAGCCAGGCGGGTCACCCCATTATAGCTTTAAGTAGTGCCACAGAGTATCAGTTGGGGTAATATTCCGCTGACGTGTGTGGCCAGGACCCTATTGAAACGGAGAAGCTGTCACCGATTTTACCTGTGGGATCTAACAGCAAGGCATGGAAACAGCAAAAATGAACACAATTTCACCAAATACACCTATGCAATAGGGCTGGGCAATTTGGGGATTTTATTTTTCATATCAGTTCATAACTCTTTAGGAGCTCTATGTATCATGATTGGTACGGTTCAGTAATGAAAGACACTTTACTAGTTACAGCTAAAATTTTAACAACTTTCCCAAAGTCAGGCAGGCCGCTGGTGTTCCTCACAGACAGAAACATACCCTCTGAATACCCTCTGCTAAAGAGGAAGACATGGGTTGCAAGAGATATAAGAGGTATGTTTCCATGTTTTTGCTCTACAGCCTTCTTCATAGACTGCTCTAGTGTATCAGGTGAAACAACTGTAATGTGTCTAAATTCCACATCAGGTCTGAAAAGACTTGGCAAGTCTAGATTAAGCTAAAGAAAGCTGATGTTTTGTTGCCAGTGTGAACAAGATGTTTTTGAAATTGTGAGAATCACGCACCACCCTCTTAAAAAAGTTATGCTTTGCTTCAAACCTGATAGTCCAAAAATCAATCAGAGGTCCAAATTTTCTGATAAGTTCTGGATAATGTTCCAGAAAGTGATGCTTGGGCAGGAGGTGGAAATCAGGAAACACTTCTTTTAATAGGTACCTGTGATCAGATATTTTACATTAAAGGTATGACAATGTCTGTTCTGAAAAATGTCCACTAGCCAGAATTTCAACAATTTCCTTCAAATCTAATAGAATTTGCCACATCTTGTCATTTTCTGGTATAACATGACCAATCATCAATGGTAGAAGTCTCAGGCCCCGTTTACACGACACCGTTTTAAAATGAAAACGGCGTCGTTTTGATGCTTTTTTCCCTTCCATTTATGACAATGGAGTGAAAACGATGTGTTTTGGAAACGCACCAACTTGTGTTGTCGTGTAAACGCTTGAAACCGGGGTGATTTGAAATGGGGTGACTCGCACATGCGCACTATGGTTGAGACGGCCACAGTTGTCTGCACATGCACAAATTGATGAACAGTACTCGGGGATTCATGAGTGCTTCTTGTGCTTCTCTTGTGTTTTTACTGTTTTGTAATTCAGTGTTGTGTGCAGCAGCGTTCGAACCTCATCGTCAGTCCACACAAAAAGTCTCACATTGGCCGTTTTGAAAATAATGAACAATTTCCTGCGCCTCCTACAGTGTCCCTCCATGCATGCGTGTCTTGTGTAAACCAGCTTTGCAAAGGGAAAACCAATGCCAACTTGTGGCCTGGCATGGGAACTACATCGTTTTCATCGTTTCATGTGTCACCGTGTGTCATGGCTGGGGCTAAAAGGACTCAGGCAGGCAGAAATTCCAGGTTAGAGTTTGATAGTGTTTATTTACAAGGTGCAAATGATAGGGGGGAAATAATAGGTATGTTGTCCTTTCTTGTTCGGGGATTCACTCTCACTCCACCCTGACCCTCTCCTGTGATGGTCCACGACTCCAGAGCTCACATCTGTTTTGTCTTGTCTGGAATGTCTCGACTTGTTTTGCTGGAAACTGTTAAGGGCAATGATCCAGCGAAGACTAACTGTCACCGGCCAACTTAAATAGGAGACTAGATGAGCCTGAACAGCTGTGTCTGCTTACTCCCAGGTGAGGCAGATGACGAGGGTGACGAGAGACACAGAGAGAGAGACACACACACACAAACACACCGGAGGGTGGAGGGACCATGACACCGTGTGAACGCAGATCATTTCTGAAACGCTACCTTGTAAACGGAAGGCTGAAATGCATCGAAACGGCGTCGTGTAAATGGGGTCTCAGTAATGTCCAGTTCTCATGGCAATTCCCACCAATAGAATATTTCAATTCAAATGACTGCGGAATTTCCTGAGGTCTGTTGGTTTTATCTGTAAACTTGAAAGGAAAGGCTTCAGTGATGGAGTTCAGATAATCTAATGTGAAGTTCCGTTTGGATATCAGAGACTTAATACACAGACTTAACTCTCTTGGCACTATTAGTTCAAGAAGATCATGCATGACATCGGGAGGGAAGCCCTGGATTGTTTGGAAATGTGAAAATCTATTGAGAACAGTCTCTTTTTACATCATTTAGGGAATCTAACTGTTGTCTGTTTAATCCTAGAAGGTCATTCTTGTGAGTTTCAACTGTCCATAGTGGAAACACTCCTTCCTTCACCTCATGAATGTCAATATGTTCCCGACTGGCTAAAGAAAATCTGCAAAATTTGTCAACATTGAAGCTCTCTTGATATCCAGCAAGAGAATGAGCCCCAGATTATCAGAAATTATTAAACATACAGCACTTTACCTCTAACTGCTTTTCCCAGTTTCTGTACATATAATTCTTGCTCCTCAAGTACTTCAAGATCTTTCAGTAGTGGTCCAAGAATGGCTTTGTAGCCATATTTCTTCACATCATTGCTATGACACAGACATGCGAGATAGACCGATTGTACACATGATCTATAGCATATTGGTAAATCTGAAAGTCCTAAAGGAATGCTTAGATCTTTTGACGAGAGCAAAATATTCTGTTTGCAGTACAGACCATCTCTGTATGTTCTATAGTGTCCAACAGTTTCCCTGTCTTCTGTCTCCAAGACTTTTTATAACACATCATCATGATTTAACAGCTCTGTCAAAACTTTCAAAACTAGGACATAAGCACATGTCCATCTGGATAATCCACCTAAAACATGTTCAACTGGCTCCATCACTTTAAAGTGACTCTTATAAAAAGCTCTTCTTTTATATTCAGAAACAAAAGGTCCATCTTTTGAAAGGAAACTTAGGGGGTTAACTTTTTTGATTATCTCTGTGACAGCAGCAGTGACCGCAGTGTTAACTGAACAGCTGTGCTTTATCAGTACACTTTCAGTTAGTTTTGGTGTGCATTCATCAACAACTGAGCTAATACTACAAAGCTCATTTATAATTTCCTGAGTTGTTGTCTTAGACACATGCAAAACTGTTTGCATTCGCAGTAAAAGAGATGCAACATTGTATTGAAGCAACTCATGCGGGGCTTGACTGTCTATGCAACCCTCTGTTGTTAAGTCTAGATGGTCTGAATGTGTCTCAAAATATGTGCTTTCAAAATATGAAGTGTCTGGAGTACAACTTTGATACAAGTTCGTAGGAAAATTTTCAACAGTACAGAGCTGATGTTTCTTACTCTTTATGTGCACAAAAAGTACTGTATACACTAGACTGAAAGCTACAGTCTTTAAAAAGACATTTCACAATTTTTTTGTTCTTTATGTGTGTTTTTAGTTGTGCAAAATACTGTTTATAACTGCAAGTCTCTGAGAAACTGCACAGCTCACAATTTAACTTTGATGTGACTTGTTTTGTCCAGGCTTGACTATGGTCTCTAATAAAAGTTTCTTCAGAGATGATTCAGTCCTGAAAGAGCACAAACAGTCTGCACAGACACAGGGAAGAGGATAGTTCCTTACCTGATTACAGTGCTTCAGTTTGTAATGGACAATTGGAGTGTATTGGCTGGGTGAGGAGTAAGTGCAACTTTTGCAGGACCACCTCATTCATTACACTGCATCGTCTGCACTGCAGTGATCCTGTGAAGAAATAAAGAAGAAACATTAAATTTCTGTTTATCATCAGCATAATAGTAGTAAAACAAACTGAAAAATAATAGAAAATTACTTTTTACTATGCAAAAAGATATTAGCTTTCCACATTTTAATGTATTCAGACATAGAAAAACTTATTAGAAGGCACAGTAAAAAATAAATAAATAAAAAAAGAGCCAAAACTAATATGTTGTGAATTGAATTTAATGATTTTTGTAACTCAAGCAAAACAAATATAAATTAACATAAAAGTCAAATTTCAGTTTTACAATACCTTTTGCTTGTGTGCTTTGGACAGCTTGGTTTCTAAAAATTGCCACTGTACAAAGAGAAAGATGATTAAACAATCTATAGTAATACAAAAATTTTAGCTAATGTATTTTTTCTATGGTGGCCCTGAAGTGCAAACCACAACAACATTAACAAAGCACAATTACAAATTACAAAAGTACAACAACATTAACAAAAGCACAATTACAAATTACAAAAGCACAACAACATTAACAAAAGCACAATTACAAATTACAAAAGCACAACAACATTAACAAAAGCACAACAACATTAACAAAAGCACAATTACAAATTACAAAAGCACAACAACATTAACAAAAGCACAATAACAAATTACAAAACACAACAACATTAACAAAAGCACAACAACATTAACAAAAGCACAATTACAAATTACAAAAGCACAACAACATTAACAAAAGCACAATTACAAATTACAAAAGCACAACAACATTAATGAAAGCACAACAACATTAACAAACCAGAAAAGGTAGGTCCCAGTGGGAAAACCTGGGAAATCGCTGATTGGACGACGCCACTTTTGGCTTTTGAACCGGAAGTTGGGCCACAGCTGCTGCAAAAGTTTGGTGACAGCTCAGCCAGCTCTTTTCTGCAGCTACGGTAATACATAGCGCTGTGACTAGCTGTGTCCAAATTCAGGGGCCGCATCCTGCGAAGGACCCGGCCCACGTAAAGCTGTTAAAACAAGCATATCATATTTCAACATCAAGGAATACAGCTGAGCAAATGATTAATTTCCCACCATATTAAGTGAGACATTAAGATGTGAGATATTAAGATGTCTCACTTAATATGTCTTCTAAGATTTTTATATGTCTTTTAAGATGTCACATCCTTTTCAAAGCCCTGCTGGCTTTCGCCGCTGATTGGAAGTTAAACACAGGCACAACTCCTTCAGATGATCTCTAATGGCTGGTGTTTGGTTTATTTCAGCATTTCATTTGTTCCTGAGCAAATTGGTTTGCCTGAAAATTAAAATTAAGCTTCATAAGTGCATAGTTTTATTCAACATTAATGTCTCACTTAATATGGTTGGAAATTAATCATTCGCTCAGCTGTATTCCTTGATGTTGAAATGTGTTATGCTTGTTTTAACAGCTTATTTTGAATTAAGACTTAAAATTAAAACAAAAAAAGGAGAAAAAGTTCGTTCTCCGTTTAATCAGCTGCTTTTACACAGCTGTGCTTCGCACTGTCACGGTTGCTAGGCGACATGAGCTATGCAGATGTAAGGGCAGGTGGCAGAAATGAAGGCTAGACCGTCCAATTTCACAGCCGCTCACTTCCGGTCTTTGCGGTCTTCGTGGGCTGCGAAAGACCCAGTTTACGTGGGCCGGGTCCTTCGCAGGATGCGGCCCCTGAATTTGGACACAGCTAGTCACAGCGCTATGTATTACCGTATAGCTGTGGAAAAGAGCTGGCTGAGCTGTCACCGAACTTTTGCAGAAGCTATGGCCTAACTTCCGGTTTAAAAGCCAAAAGTGGCGTCGTCCAATCAGCAATTTCCCAGGTTTTCCCACTGGGACCTACCTTTTCAGGTTTGTTAATGTTGTTGTGCTTTCGTTAATGTTGTTGTGCTTTTGTAATTTGTAATTGTGCTTTCGTTAATGTTGTTGTGCTTTTGTAATTTGTAATTGTGCTTTTGTTAATGTTGTTGTACTTTCGTTAATGTAATTGTGCTTTCGTTAATGTTGTTGTGCTTTTGTTAATGTTGTGCTTTTGTAATTTGTAATAGTGCTTTTGTTAATGTTGTTGTGGTTTGCACTTCAGGGCCACCCTATTTTTCTTAATTTTTACAGCAATTAAATTAAAATTAGCAAGTTTTTAGGGAAAGAAAAAAACAGTAATTAGTACTGTATATCTGTGTAGATTCTCTGTCATCCAGGTCATAGTAGTCTCTGGAGCTTGAAAAAAGGCGACTGGACTTCTTTTTGTTTCTTGAAGGAAAAAGGGCACTCTTTTGAGGATGCCAATGTTCACATTTTGGACAGGGAAAACAGATGGTTTGAAAGAGGAGTGAAAGAAGCCATCTATGTCCACTGTGAACAACCATCATTGAACAGAGGAGGTGGATTACGTCACCAACTTTCCCCCGCTTACAGTGCTGTCCTGAGCTCCCTTCCCAGACGTCTCAACCCCCATTCACACCTTTGTTCCAGTGACCTCAATAGGCCACAGGAAACAATGGAGCGGAGTCCTAAATTGGTTTCAACTGAAACCACTGATTGAAATGACCCACGCCTCCCTTCACACCTGGGCACAGGTGTTTACGCACATGAACAATAGAGGGTCATAACCACCTCCAGGGGACTACGCCCACAGGGGTTTAAATACCTGGGTCTCTCCACCATTTGGTTGAGAACTGAAGAAGCCTTTCGGATGAGAGGTGAAACGTCTTCAAGAAACAAAAAGAAGTCCAGTCGCCTTTTTTCAAGCTCCAGAGAGTAATTAGTACTATCAGTACAAACGGGTGTGTGCATGTGTGCGCATTCCCTCTCCATTCATTCCCTATGGAACTTGTGCGATGAGGCCACAATTGCTTGGCACAAGTTCTATAGGAAGTGAATGGAGAGTGAGTGACGTCGCTCCCTGTGTGTCCAGCCCATAACTGTTCAGTGCAGCTGCTATTGACACTATCGCAACACGTTTACTCAAGAAAATTTAATTGTCAAGTGAGCACCAACCACATATACTTACGACAATTACTTGTAGCGTGATGGTAGCTAGGTCAAAATGCAAAAAAAGAAAAGAAAAAAACCTCTGTGGCGAGAGGTGGAGCAGCAACAGTGTGTGTGTGTTCAACCGATAAAACCAATTAAGTCTGACAGAGACCGATAGATATTAAAAAGGAAAAATAATATATAATAAACACTGTATCCACTCATCCCGTGGTTGATCAAATGTGGACTGACATTAGCTAAGTCAACAGGATTTGCAACTCAAAGCTAGCTAACCAGCGCGTGAACATGTACTGCCAATAACCACAACAAACTAAACATGAAAAATGCACTGAAAATTGCAGTGACTGACTTAGACAAAGAACAGGTGTTTAATGTTTCAAAATTTTAAAAAAACTTAGAAATACTTACTTGATAAAAACCTGCAGCTCGTCTTCTGAAGCAAAATGGCTGCTACGTTCTTAGCTAACTTTCAGAGATGAGGGAACATCATATGACAATGAGGTTATATTAAGTGTGTATGCATGTTCCATGAAGTATGACCGCTGACACATTTTCGGCTGTTACTTGAACGTATTATAATGAGTTTTAAAGTATTTTTTCAAGTTGAAATTGCTGTAATTCATCTTAGTTAGTGGAAATGGGCCATGAGTTCACCCAGCATAATTACTTGAGTCCATCTGGCTAAAGCCCCAAATCCTTTTTTACAGTGTAAGAAACTATTAGTAAGAGCTGATAAAAATTAATTGGAATGGGAAAAATCTAGAATCCGTATAGATAAATTATGCCAGTCAAAGAAGAGAGGGGGTCTATTATTGCCAAACATGAAATATTACCATAGTTCCTTTGAGGTTGCTTGACTCACAAGACATTGGGACAAAGCTGGTGCTGGACTAGACTGGGTTTGACTTGAACAAGAACTCACCTTTAAAGTCAATTGAAGCACTCACACAAACAGTCAGAAACAAATAATAATAAAAAAAGCAATTGTGTAACAACTCCACCACCTTTTGCCCCTACACCTTTGAGCAGGGAGTACTGCACTGCTGACTCGCTCTTGGTTAATCGACAAAAAATTCAGTTCCAACATTGCACTTCAGGTTGTTTATTTGCATGTTTTAACCATCCACACAGCAGTCAAGCCCGAGCACATGTAGGCTACTTCATGGCACTCCATAAAAAGCAAGGCATTGATAAGCACATAGAAAGCGTGAAGAAAGTGCTTAGAAAGCGGTCAACAAAAATACATTCTCCCTACTCACCGATACTCCATGCCGACACACCGGTGACCAGGTGATAATACTTCCTACCCATTAACCAAACACCTCCCACGTGACCTACATGCCTACCGTAATCCCAGGCATAAACATGCAACACCGTATGTTCACCATAACAAATAAGTTGTATATGGCTCTTACAAACCCTATCTTAGAACATTAGAAAATGGTCTGACAAGAGGTAAATAAGAATTGTATGAATCCCTCAAAAATAAAGACAGAGATACAGACCATCTGTTGGTCTCAGTGGCTCAGAAAAAGTATCAGAATAATAAAAGTGACTTATGTGAAAATGGCAACTTTCTTTCATCTGACCAACTTCTGAAAAAAATTCCATATAGAGAAAAGGGACCATTTTTGGAAGTCTTTACAGATCAGACACTTTATAAAAGCTACTGTTCCCACTGGCAGGGACAGAAGTGTAGTGGAGAGATACTGTACCTAAAGCTACCCAAAGCACAGCTTAAAGCATCAAAATGGAATGAAATGTGTCCTCGGACAAACAGTAATGGCTGTAACAATCTTGAGCTGATATAGGAAAAGGATTTGTCCTCTATAACAGATGAAAAGACGTGGGAGGGGATCCTTTCCAACACTGAAGAATGCATTAGTGAAGCGAAAGGCAAATTTACACAGTATAAAATAATTCACAGATATTATTTTACCCCAACAAGGCTTAGCTTACTTAATGATGTGTGCTGGAAAAAAGAGTGGCACCTTTATTCCTGCACTGTCGGAATGTTCAAAGGTTCTTCCTTTGTGAGAAAATGTTATAGACCCTATAAGTAAATGGCTGAATTATGAACTTCCCAGAGCACCAAGATTATGTTTCACAGAACGGCAGAACCACATATAAAGAAATCTAAGTTTTTCATATTAAAGACTGGTCTAATCTCTCCAAAACACTGCTTCCTGGAGCCAGATCATCATCTTGCTGGAACTCAAGAGGAGATGACACGAGTGCTGAGCCAGAGTGAAAATCAGAGCAAGGAGAAGGAAATGTACACCATCTGTTATGTTGGCTATTGTAACGAATGTGAGTTCTCTAGTTAATGAGATGGACAAGCTGTGGGCACTGGTAAGACATCAGAGAGAGTACTGGGAGTACAGCGTGTTATGTTTCATGGAGACATGGCTGCACAGTGTCATACTGTATGACTGTTAAGGCCAACAGAGATGCCATGCTGAGCAGTGAGAAGGAAGGTGAAGGGAGTGCAGGAATGTTTCTGTTCTCTCCAGAAATTAAAGATTTAGCTGTAAGTATGCATCCATATCCACAGTATTCAAGCTAAGCACTTAGCATGGGTCATGCTAAGGGAAAGTGGAGTGGTGGAGACAGTCAGCTGTTCCTGTATCGCTGATTAGGGAAATCATGTAGTGATGCAGCAGCTATTCTGTGGAAGGTATATCACTGATCTGGATATCAGCATGTTCAGACCAGTGTTAATTTCCTTGACGAAATATTTTCGTCATAGTTTTCGTCAACAACCCTTTTTTTCATGACAATAACGAGACAATAACTAAATTAAAACTACCTCAAAGGATAAAAACGGTAACATAGTCAAAAGTCTATGACTAAAACTAAATCAAAGTTTCCTGTCAAAATTAACACTGGTTCAGATCACTGAAACAGAAACATTGGACTGGCTGAAGGCTGTGATCAGGGAGACACGCAGCTGTCATCTTGCTAACTGCTATGTGTTTACATGTGGAAGGCCCGCATTGTTAAAGCTTTGTCTAGGATGTATACTGTAGTGTCCCACTATAAATAAAATAACAAAAAAAAAAGAGGCTGTACATTAAAGGAAAACTTAAACCACAAGGAAAAAATACGGTAATAGGATGTGAAATTGGGTCCACATAAATCGATGTCTTGTGCTTGTGGTGCATTTTGTGTTAACTACCTTGTGGTCATGTCCTGGTATTATTGTAGGGTCTTGAGGCGACTGTTTGTTGGGATTTGGCACTGTATAAATTGAATTGAATTAAACTGAATTGAATTGAACTGAATTGAATTGAATTGGTGTTTTATATGCGTTTCACTTCACTGGTGGGAAAGCTTCCAAAGCTAGTACATCAGGTTGAGATAAACTGGCTAGCTATATTTGGCCCTGCCTCAATGCACACTTCAGGATCTTAAAGCAATCTCCTGGAGAAGTGCTAGATGCTGTTTCAATCTGGAGTTGCCCTTGGTGAAAGGCAGCGGGCAGGGGTGGATAAACTTGTATCCTTCCAGTTCTGTGGTTGAACAATAGGCTTGAACAAGTGTTGCTTCGCCTTCAGGTCAAGAATCTGTTCTGAATATGAGATGTTTATGCACTGAATTTCCAGATTATCCAGAGTATACTGCCTTCTTGAAATCACTGGGTCGGGTGTTGGAGGGCGCTCCATCTGTTGACTCCATTGTCTTAATAAGGAACTTCATTGTTCACGTGAACACTAACAATGAGACGTGGAGAGGTGTAACTGGGAGGAAAATCCTGCCCAATCTGAACCAGTGTGGTGTGCTATTGGACTGTGCTTGACAGTTTGTCCAAAAACAAATGTTCAAAAGTGCATGTGGCACCAGGACACCCTAGATTACAGGTCAAAATTAGATTTTGTAGTTTTATCTTCTGATCTGTGCCCAAATGATTTAAAAACTTGGATGAAAGCTCCATGGAGCCTGCACTGGTTCAGCTTGCCTATTTAGGAGCTGATGTCTGCTTTCCATCATCACAGCTTTCCTTGCAGACGTTTGTTTAATTGACATAGAAAGCACAGATACTAACTGATCTCAGAGCAGCAAAAGTAGAGCCAGAAGCAGACTGACTAGCATGCTAGTCTCCCATCAGCCTCCCATCAAAAGATTCGAGGTCTGTCCATAACACCCATGTGCAAAGAACAGTGGCGGTTTCTGATATGGGTGACATGGGCAGCCGCCCAGGGCGGCTTTTCATCCAGGGTGGCATGACTGCCCCTCCCGCCAACGCATTGCGATCACCGCAGCAGCGCCTACCGCACTTCTCCACTTGTGGGGTAATGGGCGCCCTCTGCCTGCTGTGTGGTGCATGTAGCTTTCTGCCATGGTCTGACAGACAGGTTGTAACAGAAGGAAAGGGGCAGGCGGGGGATTCTCTCATCTCGGTTCCTGAGTTTAGAATTATGGAACCCGAAAAAAAAAATGAGAGAGGAAAAAAAGAGGCATTTTTGTGAGATCTCGCAAAACTTTTCAATATTAGTACATGGGCTTTCGCGTTAATCTTGATATGGCAGTGTCCATGAGGATGAAACCTTTGGCAAGAGACTGCCAGCAAAAGTCGCCTTTATTTATAATTAGGCCCGAGCCAACCGAAGGGTCGGCGAGGAGCCTATAGTGATTGTAAGGGGCGCGGCTGCAAAAATGGGTGCGGTGGCATGGGACACGGTTGCAAGTGACCCCGGACCTCATGGGGACGTGCGCCAGGTCGAGACATTTCCGAAAAGGTATATATGAGGATGACTAGAAAAGCGCATAATTGGAATAGTTAGAGTTCTTTATTATTATTATTAGGCCCGAGCCGACCCTACGGTCGACCCTTCGGTCGGCTCGGGCCTAATAATAATAATAATAAAGAATAAAGAATAATGGAGAATTCGAGCAAATACAATAAGGCGCTTTCCCAGTCACCCTGAAGCATACCTTTTCGGAAACATCTCGACCTGACCCACGTCCCTATGAGGTCAGGGGTCACTTGCAACCGCGTCCCATGCGACCATGGGGATTTTAACGCATTTTGGGGTATGTGGCATAGTGAATCCAATAGGCTCCTCACCAAGACTTCATCGGCTCGGGCCTAATAATAAAGAATAATGGAGAATTCGAGCAAAAACAATTAGGCGTTTTCCCAGTCACCCCGAAGCATACCTTTTCGGAAACGTCTCGTCCTGACCCACGTCCCTATGAGGTCAGGGGTCACTTGCAACCGCGTCCCATGCGACCGTGGGGATTTTAACGCATTTTGGGGTATGTGGCATAGTGAATCCAATAGGCTCCTCACCAAGACTTCATCCGCTCGGGCCTAATAAATAATAAAGAATAATGGAGAATTCGAGCAAATACAATTAGGCGCTTTCCCAGTCACCCCGAAGCATACCATTTCGGAAACGTCTCGACCTGACCCACGTCCCTATGAGGTCAGGGGTCACTGGCGACCGCGTCCCATATGACCGTGGGGATTTTAACGCATTTTGGGGTATGTGGCATAGTGAATCCAATAGGCTCCTCGCCGAGACTTCGTCGGCTCGGGCCTAATAAATAATAAAGAATAATGGAGAATTCGAGCAAATACAATTAGGCGCTTTCCCAGTCACTCTGAAGCATACCTTTTCGGAAACGTCTCGACCTGTCCCACGTCCCTATGAGGTCAGGGGTCACTTGCGACCGCGTCCCATGCGACCGTGGGGATTTTAGCGCATTTTGGGGTATGTGGCATAGTGAATCCAATAGGCTCCTCGCCGAGACTTCGTCGGCTCGGGCCTAATAAATAATAAAGAATAATGGAGAATTCGAGCAAATACAATTAGGCGCTTTCCCAGTCACTCTGAAGCATACCTTTTCGGAAACGTCTCGACCTGTCCCACGTCCCTATGAGGTCAGGGGTCACTTGCGACCGCGTCCCATGCGACCGTGGGGATTTTAGCGCATTTTGGGGTATGTGGCATAGTGAATCCAATAGGCTCCTCGCCGAGACTTCATCGGCTCGGGCCTAATAATAAAGAATAATAATAAAGAATAATGGAGAATTCGAGCAAAAACAATTAGGCGTTTTCCCAGTCACCCCGAAGCATACCTTTTCGGAAACGTCTCGACCTGACCCACGTCCCTATGAGGTCAGGGGTCACTGGCGACCGCGTCCCATGTGACCGTGGGGATTTTTGCGCATTTTGGGGTATGTGGCATAGTGAATCCAATAGGCTCCTCGCCGAGACTTCGTCGGCTCGGGCCTAATAATAATAATGGAGAATTCGAGCAAAAACAATTAGGCGTTTTCCCAGTCACCCCGAAGCATACCTTTTCGGAAACGTCTCGACCTGACCCACGTCCCTATGAGGTCAGGGGTCACTGGCGACCATGTCCCATGCGACCGTGGGGATTTTTGCGCATTTTGGGATATGTGGCATAGTGAATCCAATAGGCTCCTTGCTGAGACATTGTCGGCTCGGGCCTAATAATGGAAAATTCGAGCAAAAACAATTAGGCGCTTTCCCAGTCACCCTCATTGTAAGCACCATTTTGTAGAGTTTATAAATTTATAACTGATTTATGTCATATATTAGTTTCCTTTTGTGTTTCATATTTGTATAAGTAAGTTAAAGGGAAATGTATTTCATTTGTAACATTTGGATTTGAGAACATCTGTTAAGAAGATGTATTTTATGTGATTGAACTACAGAGGGCGCAATTCTGTTGTTAAGGCCCATGAAGAATAAAATGTTGTTGTATTTGAAGATGTAGAAGAATAAAGATGGCCGATGGAGCAACACGGTAGTTTTACCGTGCTGCGGCTGAATGTTGTCACACGCGTAAAACCGGCTCTGTATTGGTCATTCAAAGGAAGAGGTTAAATGGAAATTACAGAAGATCGAAAGAAACTATAGATTAGCCTCTACAATAAGTAAAACTACCGCGCTCAGCAAGAACGAGCCGAGACCGAGCCCAGCGATGTAACCACAACAACGGATCGTCATGGAATCACAAGCTACGAACTGGTAACTTGCCTAAATGAGCCAAGAGAAAAATACAAGACAACAAGGATGTTGTAGTCTTCACTAGATGGCACTTATTTGGAAAGCAAAGCATGCTTTGTGTCATGGACTACTTTATTCGATCTCTTGTTGATGAATGAAAAGAAAACAAGGCAAGATGGCGGATGACGAGTCACAAGAAACCAGAGAGCAAGAAAATGTCTGCGGTACTGAAAACGGCCAAAAGAGGGCGCCGAAATACACGGAAAAGGGCCTGGAGGACCTTTTACAGAGACAAATCGGTTCAAGAAGAGCAAAGCTTTCTCAGGTGACAGCGAAACTGAATAAAATAAGTGCTATGATGAAAAATGATGACGCTGTAGATATTGTTGATGAACATTTAAATGAGTTTTCAAAACTCATAAGTGACTTTGTTCAAACAAATGAGAATGTTCTACAACTGCTGTCAGAGGAAGAGAAAGAGGCTGATCAGACATATTGGTATCAGCCCAAAAAGGAGCATTTCAGCAATTTTATGATGGATGCTGAGAAGTGGACAATCGGCGCAAGGCAGAAACAACAGGACGACGTGGGTCCAGATGACAGCGTGTCTTTGACAGGTGATTCAAGAGGGAAGCGTCCAGGATCCTGCGTGTCCAGGGTCGGGTCCAGGCGCTGTGGTTCAATAATATCATCATCATCATCTGCACGTCGCAAGGAACAAGCAGAAAGAGCTTCTCTGATGGCAAAGGCAGAGAAGTTAAAGGAGAAACAAGCTCTGGAGTTGGAAGAGCTGCAGTTAAAGGCAAGGAAGGAGCAGCTGCAAATTGAAACTCAAATTGCTGCTTCTACTGCAAAGATAAAGGTACTGGAGGAATGTGAGTATGAGGACAACGAAAAGAGAAGTGTAACTTATCGCCGTGCAGACTCATTTAGTGGTTTGCCCCCAGTTGGTGTCAACAGACAGTCGAACACTCACTTAAGTGGATCTCAGTACCAAGTTGCACAGGAGACTCCTTCTCAGAGGGTTGAAATGGACACAAAGGTTAATTTGTGTGAAGTAATGCTGAAACAGAATAGTATTACAGAGATGTTGGTTAAGCAACAAAGACTCACAAATTTACCTCAGAGAGATGTTCCCATTTTCAGTGGTGATCCCTTAGAATTCAATCCATTCCTTAGAGCCTTTGAACATACAATCAGTAGCAAGACAGATAATGATAATGACAAGATCTACTACCTTGAACAGTTCACAAGAGGTGAGCCTAGAGACTTAGTCAGAAGTTGCCAACACATGAGCCCACAAAAAGGCTACCATGAGGCAATGAAACTTTTACATTATCATTATGGCAATGACATCAAAATAGCGACAGCTTACCTGAAGAAGGCTGTAAGTTGGCCTCAGTTGAAAGCAGATGACACCAAAGGTCTTCATAGTTACTCACTGTTTCTAACTGGGTGTAATAATGCCATGCAAGATATTAACTACTTGGAGGAATTAGACAACCCCACAAATCTCAGGGTAATAGTTTCCAAGTTACCCTATAAGATGAGAGAAATGTGGAGAGTCTCAGCTTTCGACATCCAAGAAAACTCTGGAAGAAGAGCTAGGTTTTCAGATTTAGTGAAATTCCTGAACAGACAAGCTAAGATAGCATCAGATCCTTTATTTGGTGACATTAAAGATACCGATGACAAGTGCAAGCAATACTCAAAACCAGAGAAGACATTTAGACCAAAGGGTAGTGCGTTTGCCACTAGTGTGGCACCTGCAATAAATGAAAGGTTGCTAGATGCAAACAAAGGCACTGTGCGTCAGACAATTAATGCCTTTCAAAGACCATGTGTGTATTGTGACAGAAATCACTCACTTGCCGACTGTCAGAAAATAAGAAAACTGCCTCACAAAGAGAGAGTAGAGTTCCTTAAAGGAAAAGGACTTTGCTTTTCATGCTTGAGCAAAGGGCACTTGAGTAAAGACTACAAGAAACGATTGCTATGTGACTACTGTTTCAAAAGACATCCTAGTTTGCTCCACTATGACACGACAGAGGATGTAGCAGTAAATAACGAACCAAATGATGACACTGGAAGCTCAGATGTTGAAGCTCCCAGCCCTGTCCCCATCACAGGTGGCACATGTGGTGCTACTGGGGCCGGTAATAGCAGTCGAGTTTTGGCTATTGTGCCAGTTCATGTTAAGCTCAAGAAAAACAACAAGATAATTGACACTTATGCATTTTTGGACAATGGCAGCCAAGCAACTTTTTGCTCAGAGAAGCTTATGAGACAGCTTGGCATAGAAGGAAAGAAAACTCAAATCCTTCTCCGCACTATGGGTCAGAAAAGGTTGCAGCCAAGTTACATTGTTTCAGGTTTAGAAGTAAGTGGTGTAACAGAAAATGTGTATATTGACTTACCTGATACGTACACACATAAAGACATTCCAGTTTCAAAAGAGAGCATTCCTATGCAGACAGACTTAGTTAAGTGGCCGCACCTGCACAGAGCAGAACTGACTGAAATAGATGCAGATGTTGGACTCTTGATAGGAGCAAACGCTCACAAGGCAATGGAACCCTGGGAAATTATTCACAGCGTAGATGAGGGTCCATATGCAGTCCGTACAATCCTAGGTTGGGTTATAAACGGTCCTTTGAAAAGAAATGACTCAGAAAGTGAACAAAGTGTTTCGGTGAACCGCATATCAATGTCTGAGATTGAAACATTGTGTGTGAAACAGTTTAACCACGATTTTCCAGAAAAGGCTTCTGAAGAGCGTCATGAAATGTCACGAGAGGATGTGAAATTCATGGACTCTGTCAAGGATACAGTTAAAAAGGTGGAAGGACATTATTGTATAAGCCTACCTCTTAAAGATCAGTCTGTTAAACTACCCAACAACTGTGAGTTAGTTGTGCAGAGAGCAGAAAGCCTCAAAAGAAAAATGCTGAAGAGAAAAGACTTTCATAAAGAGTACACAGTGTTCATTTCTGAACTAATAGACAAGAAGTATGCTGTCCCTGTGTCAAATGAACAACTTGAACGTGATGATGGAAGACTGTGGTACATACCGCATCATGGCGTGTACCATCCACAGAAAAGAAAGCTCCGCGTTGTTTTTGACTGTGCTGCCTCGTTTCAGGGGAAGTCACTGAACGAGGAACTTTTACAAGGTCCTGATTTGACAAACACATTGGTTGGTGTTTTAACTCGCTTCAGACATGACTATATTGCTCTAATGTCAGATATTGAGGCGATGTATCATCAGGTAAAGGTCCCGCCCGAGGATACAGATATGCTTCGATTCCTCTGGTGGCCTGAGGGAAACCTGGATGAACCACTACAGGAGTTCAAAATGACTGTGCATTTGTTTGGTGCAACATCGTCACCAAGCTGTGCCAACTTTGCTTTAAAGAAAACAGCAGAGGATGCTTCAGATGAGGTGTCACCCATGGCCATTAGTGCAGTGCAGAATAACTTTTATGTAGACGATTGTCTTTTATCCGTGTCGAATGAAGATGAGGCCTGTGCTATGGTGAAGGAGCTAACAAAACTATGCGCAAGTGGAGGGTTTCATCTTACAAAATGGAATAGTAATAGCAGAGTTGTTCTTGCCTCTATTCCTGAAACAGAAAGAGCATCTGAAGTTAAGGCATTAGACCTCTGTCATGACAACCTTCCAGATGAGCGAGTCTTAGGAGTAAACTGGTGCATTGAAACAGACTCGTTCAAAATCAAAATCAATGAAAAACCAATGACACAAACTAGACGCGGCATTCTGTCATTTGTGAGTTCAATCTATGATCCGTTAGGGTTTCTGTCCCCAGTTATTTTCCCAGCCAAAATGATTCTGCAGGAACTGTGTGGAAAGAGATTCTCATGGGATGAGGACATTCCAATTGACATGGCTAAGAAGTCACAACAGTGGCTGTTGGACTTGACAAAACTACAAGGATTTACAGTGGACAGGTGTTTTAAACCAGTTAGATTTGGAAATGTAACATCTGCACAACTGCATCTTTTTGCAGACGCGAGTGAGAGAGGGTATGGTGTTGTTGCATACCTTCGTGTCACAAATGAAAGAGGTGAAGCTCATTGCTCATTTTTGATTGGCAAATCACGAGTATCGCCTTTGAAGCAACTCACTATTCCTAGATTAGAGCTAACAGCGGCGGCTGTAGCTGTAAAAATTGACAAAATGATGAGAGACGAGCTAAGAATGCCATTTGAGGAATCCACATTCTGGTCTGATAGCACCACAGTGTTGAGATACATTGCGAATGACAGTGTCAGATTTAAGACTTTTGTTGCAAACCGAGTTTCACTTATCAGAGATCACTCTAAGGTCAGTCAGTGGAGGTACATAAACTCTGAGTTGAACCCTGCTGACTACGCATCTAAGGGAATGAAAGCAAGTGATTTCCTGTCAAACAAAGCCTGGATTCAAGGTCCAGACTTTCTAGTAAAGGACAATAAACACTGGCCAGCGTCACCGATAATATCCTTGAACATTCATGATGATGCAGAAGTGAAAGTTATGAGTGTTGATGTTGATGTCATGCAAACTGATCCTATCAGTCAACTCATTTGTCACTACTCAGATTGGTACAGACTAAAAAAGGCCTTTGCCTGGATGCTGAGATTTAAACGGCTCCTCCAAGAGCTGTCACGTGAACGCAAATCCTTGTCAGCCAGCGATACTCAATGTCAAAAGAAAATGGCTAAGAAAGTGCAGAAATCAAACAAAGATGGTTATTTAACAGTCACAGAATTAGAAAATTCAGAGATGGAGATTGTTAAGTTTTGTCAAAAACAAAGTTACAAAGATGAGATCTTAACTCTACAGAAGGGTCAAAAGGTTAAAAGGACTAGTCACATTGTGAAACTAGATCCGGTGTTGAACAATGGTATTTTAAGGGTTGGTGGCAGGTTAGATAAGGCTGCTCTACCATCCAATGTGAAACACCCTGTGATACTTCATCAGGACCACCATGTGTCCACATTGATTCTCAGACATATTCATAAACAAACAGGTCATAGTGGCAGAAATTTTGTGCTGTCTAAACTGAGAGAAAAATATTGGATTCCAAAAGCTGATGCAGCTCTCAGGAAAATATTGTCAAAATGTGTACAGTGTAAAAAGCTGTCAGGTAAGCCTGGTGAACAGAGAATGGCAAACTTGCCACGAGACAGACTTGAAACCGACAAACCCCCTTTCACAAATGTAGGGATAGATTATTTTGGACCTTTTGAGGTTAAATGTGGCAGAAGCTATGTAAAAAGATACGGTGTTTTGTTTACATGCCTCACCACAAGAGCGATTCACCTAGAGGTCGCTCACTCACTTGAAGCAGACTCTTGTATTAATGCATTTAGAAGGTTTGTGGCCAGGAGAGGTCAAGTGTCTGTTATGAGGTCAGACAATGGTACAAACCTAGTAGGTGCTGAAAAGGAAATGCGCGAGGCAATCAAAGGTTGGAATGAGATTAAATTGCTGAGTCACTTTTGCAGAAAGGTGTTACATGGACATTCAATCCACCAGCTGGATCTCATTTCGGTGGGATTTGGGAAAGGCAGATACGTTCTGTCAGAAGAATCCTTACCCAGCTACTGAGACAACAGACTCTTAATGATGAGCATCTTCATACTTTGTTTTGTGAAGTAGAGTCTATTATAAATGATAGACCCATTACAAGAGTTTCTAATGACCCAAATGATATAGAAGCATTAACCCCAAATCATTTGCTTCTCATGAAAAAACAACCTGTGTTGCCACCTGGTTTATTTCAAAAGGAGGATTTGTACTCAAAAAGACGATGGCGTCAGGTCCAATACTTGTCTGATATTTTTTGGAAACGTTGGACCAAAGAGTATCTACCACTTTTACAAGAGAGACAGAAATGGTTAAATGTGAAAAGAAACCTAAAACCTGGTGATGTTGTTCTTATAGTGGATGATAGTGCACCAAGAGGTTCATGGTTAATGGGAAAGGTTGAAAAGGCAATTTGTGATTCAAATGGTCATGTGAGAAGAGTTTTGGTTAAGACAAAAAGCAGTGTTTTGGAAAGACCAGTGGACAAATTGTGTCTTTTACTGGAAATGGATGAGTGATGTGTTTTTGTTTAAAGCCATTGTGTTATGATGTTGTTTACAGTTAAGAGTACTGGTACAGTAACAAAAGAGTTTGAAAATGTTGCTTATGTAATTTTGGTAATTGTCATGCCTCAGCAAGAACAATTAGGGGCCGGAATGTAAGCACCATTTTGTAGAGTTTATAAATTTATAACTGATTTATGTCATATATTAGTTTCCTTTTGTGTTTCATATTTGTATAAGTAAGTTAAAGGGAAATGTATTTCATTTGTAACATTTGGATTTGAGAACATCTGTTAAGAAGATGTATTTTATGTGATTGAACTACAGAGGGCGCAATTCTGTTGTTAAGGCCCATGAAGAATAAAATGTTGTTGTATTTGAAGATGTAGAAGAATAAAGATGGCCGATGGAGCAACACGGTAGTTTTACCGTGCTGCGGCTGAATGTTGTCACACGCGTAAAACCGGCTCTGTATTGGTCATTCAAAGGAAGAGGTTAAATGGAAATTACAGAAGATCGAAAGAAACTATAGATTAGCCTCTACACTCATATATACATTTTCGGAAACGTTTTGACCTGGCGCACGTCCCCATGAGGTCTGGGGTCACTTGCGACCGCATCCCATGCAACTGCCCCCATTTTTGCACCGCCACCCGTTACAATCACTATAGGCTCCTCGCCGACCCTTCGGTTGGCTCGTGCCTAATAATGAATAACGCTAACAATTCCAATATACCGCTTTTCCAGTCACCCTCATATATACATTTTCGGAAACGTCTCGACATGACGCACGTCCCCATGAGGTCCGGGGTCACTTGCGACCGCGTCCCATGCGACCGCCCCCCTTTTTTGCACCTCCCCCCGCTTACAATCACTATAGGCTCCTCACCGACCCTTTGGTTGGCTCGGGCCTAATTATAAATAAAGGCGACTGACACAACCATATCAAGATAAACGTGAAAGCGTATGTCCTAATAATGAACAGTTTTGCGAGATCTTGCAAAAGTAACTCGGGATGTCGCAAAACTCTTTTCAAAACTCTTTTTTTTTGTCCTCCCATGTTTTTTTTTCCCCCATGTCCCTTGCAGTGTTCCATATAGAATGAATCTGTGCGTCTAATAAAATTAGGCGCACAGGCGGGGATACTCGCCCAGGGCACCAAAACAGGCTAGGACCGCCACTGGCAAAGAACCAGAAAAAAGATATGCTGGTTTATGGAATAGATTTCTGTCAGAACTACTGTGCAAAAAAAAAAAAAAAAAAAAAAATAAAAAAAACAAACAAAAAAAAAAAAATCAGTGAATAAAAAATAAATAAGTAAATAATCTAATTTCACATGTGCAGGTAATCACTGCCGTGGAATTGACAGGCTCGGTTTACTGTGTTACACAATGACAGCAACATGTGGGTTTTTAAAACTGCACTTGGTTAGATTTTGAAAAATGAAGTGAACCAAATTAACTATTTTTTTTTGTTTGTGTGGGTGTGTGTAGCAGTGGAAGTACTGACAAGTATCACTGGATTACTTTAATACCAACGAAATCTTAAAAAAAAAAAAACAAAAAAAACTCAGATTTGAAGGCAAGTTCTAATCTTGTACATTAAGATAAGAAATCCCTTTATCAAGCCCTACCTAGACTCTACCAATTAAACTTTAGGATTACAGCTATAATAGAGATTTATATGGGGAGACCAGAGAGACTTGGGACATAAATGAACCTAATTATAAAATGAGTTCGTGTGGAACCCTGTCTCACAGCAACACAGACTTTTTATGCTAGTTATAATCTATTCACAACTAGTTTTTAGGGAGCAGAATATTTCTTAAAAATAATGTCCATTTTGATTATATACAGGCAATTAAAATGTAACTATATGTATATTGGGAAATATGGGATACAGGACATAGACATCAGCCACCTAATATATTTTCTATCATCGTAAAAAATTGTCCAAAGAAATTACCAGATTGATAATGGCATAGAGGCTCAATACAATGTATACTTCTGTTCTGTTCTTGCCTAAAACAGGCCGGCTCAGGGTGTACTCGATACTGTCTTTTTCCAGTTTCAGGTGGCGTGCAATAGCTGGAAAATTACACTTTTTCTTCCCATCCTCTTCTTTATCTGAAATGATATCAAGATACATTTTCTGTCAAAAATTATTATAATTATTTAATTACACAACAACAATAAAGCAACTTCCTTACTTTCATTCTTGATTTTCAATAAAAAAAAAAAAAAAAAGAAAAACTTCAGAACTTTGGTGCTCACATTCAAAAAAAAAAAAAAGAGGATTAGCTTAATATATACAAGACTATTTGTTGACTAAGAGATCAGGACTGCAACGTTTAAAATATTTAAAGCGTGATGATCTTTTAAGATATATATATATATATATATATATATATATATATATATATATATATATATATATTCTTTTTTCATTTTAGTGCAATCAGCTCAGGAAGGTTAGATATGTATTATGACATAAAAACAGTAAAGCATTGCTAATGAGTACGTATTGATTTTAATATGCTCATTAACTTTGTTGGGCCAGGATGACTTTGTATAATTTCTGAGAAAACTTTGGAAGTGTTTGCAAGTCTTTACCTGTGGTAGTGGTTTTATTTGGAAACTCTTGGTCAGTCTGAGGCTCTACACTGGAGGCATTTTCACCTGACAGGAAAGAATACACTAATTTCTATACAAGCATATGTATACACATCTCTTGCTTTGCATATTTAACACGTTGACACAACTTGTTTACAGAAGATATCATGATGCAAAAATATACATAATTAATGTACAATTTCAATTCTGAAAATGCCAGAATGCTGTAATGTAAATGATAACAAAATGCAATGATTTGCAAATGTATAAACCCATACTTTATTAACATAATCTCAAAAGAGTCTCAAAATAATTGGGATATGGGGCCCAATTATGGTCTTAAAATGAAGGAACTGGAGGAATATTTTGCAACTAGTTAGGTTAATTATCAATAAGTCAATAACATAATTGGGAATAAAAAAAACATCTTAGACCAGGGAACGTTAACTGGTGAACCCCGGGTCACATCTGGCCCGCCAGCCCCCTGAATAGTACTGCAACAGGTATTATACGCCAGTCAATCGTGTGGCGTCATAACCCATCAAATACCCATCTCTGACTAGTCTGAATTATGTAACGCACTTCCTATTGCCTGTGAATGCCTCCATGTCCCTAGACCAAATCAGAATGCAAGATTGGACCATGTGACTTCAAGCCTTTTCTGACTGCACTGAGCCGGCTTTTGTTGGTGGTGATCAGATTGTAAAACAGAGCTGAAGGTGTATGGAGCTAACACAGGGCCATAAAGTTTGTTAAAAAAAAAAAAAGAATAATTATTTGAAACTGAAAAATTAGTTTGAATCTGAAAAAAAAATTTAAACAGGAAAAAAAAGTTTTGCAATTGAAAGAAAAGATGGAAAACTTAAAAAAAAAAAAAATTCTTTCCAGATTCAAGATTTTTCTTTTGCAATTTCAGATTTTTTTTTTTTTTCGCAGTTTCAGATTTTTTTTTCAGGTTCAAACTTATGGCCCTGTTTTGGCGTGGAGGGCGGCGCCTCAGATGACGGGGGGGTGTGGAATCATGCCTGAGGCGCCGTCCCCCACACCAAAACAGGGCCATAAGTTTGAACCTGAAAAAAAAATCTGAAAATGCAAAAAAACAAAAAAAACAAAAAAAAAACCAACTTGAATCTGAAAAGTAGTTTTGAAATTTTTTTCCAGTTTCACTTTTTTTTTTTTTTTTTTTCAGTTGCAAAACTTTTTTCTTCCTGTTTAAAATTTTTTTTCAGGTTCAAAATAATTCTTCAGTTTCAATTTTTTTTTTTGAACAAACTTTATGGCCCCAATTTAGCTCCATAAATGTGAGTCTAGACTTGTTTTGTGTAGAAAAATTTTTGGTGATCGAACTTGTCTACCTATAGGAAGTAAAAGTCGTCATGAGATTTCCGTCGGTGAACCTGTGGAAGGATCGTTACTGGCTGCAGAGTGTACTCCCCAGCCTGTGTGTGGGACCATCTCCTTTGCTGTGCTTTGGGGGTCTTTCACATGGTCTGCTTGTGGGGGATCAGACAGGTAGGTGGATCAGCGGCTCAGGGTGTACCCGCATGTGGTTACAACTACAACTTTTTAATCATTGCCTGATATGTGCACCTTTTGCCATCATTCACACTGGGCAGAGGACAGACTGAAGTTTTTACTGGTTTGGCTTCAAAAAATTATATATTATTTATTAAAAAAGCAGGTAAATTACTATATTTACATTTTTTGAAAAAAAGGCAGCTCGCCATCATCAGTGAAAGGAAATTACTAAAATTTACCATAAGGTCCAGATAGAAGAAAATGCTCTTATAAAAGAAAGGTGTCCAGGCAGATTTAGAAGGTTTTGCATCTCACTCTTCATGTTTCTATATTCTTTTTAAAAAATCTGCTACAGAAACAGCTTCTGAGAAATAGATTGTGCCAAGATAAACTTGTTGCACTCGTAACCTTTGTTTCTCGTGCTCATTATAAAAGAGTGAGTGAGTCATTATATCTATAATGAGCACAACTGTACACACTTGCAGACACACTTGTGTCTCCATAACAACCGTCAGCTTAAGAAGAACATGTAAGTGCAAGACTTGCACATGACATCATTACAAATAGTATAAATTTGAAAGGAAAATTGATTTATCGAATGATTTATTACTTAGGATACAATATTAATTTCATTTTACTTTACGAGAGCATCTGGCCCTCACACTGTCTGCTGAGAAAAATTCTAGGCCTTGGAATCTGGAAAAAACTGCATGTACAAACTGTAAAACAGATTTAGAATAATGTTCCTCAAGTCAAGATAATCCAAGTACATACTATAATATCAGAAGATTCTGAGAATCTGGAGAAATTGCTGTGTGCAAGGGAGAAAGCTTCAGGTCATCAGGAATTAAAAATAGGAATGATTTTACTATGCAAATCAGTGCATGGTCTCAGGAACACGTCCAGAACTCATTCTCTGTATACACAGTTTGAAGAAGTCACAAGCGATTCAGACACTGTCTCCTCTGGGTCAAAGCTCATGTTTAATGGACTGAGGGAAAGAGGGAAACTGTTCTGTCATCAGATGAATTAAAATTTGCAATTCATTTGGGGAAAACATGGATGCTGCATCCTCTGGACTAAAGAGGAGAGGGACCATCCGACTTCTTATCAGCACTCAGCTCAAAAGCCCGGATCTCTGATGGCACGGGGGTGATTTAGTGCCTATGAAATTAGCAGCCTGCACATCTGAGAAGGAACCTGTCATGCAACGACTGTGTGGTAGACAGGAAGAGGACCCCAATACAGGATACGCCAGGCAGGTAAAACTTTAAACTCAGCTTTATTGGCAAACAAAAAGCCGGACTGGACGGGACGAGTGGCAAAAACTACAGACTGGAAAACAAAACACTTGACGAGACTGAAGCGAAATCATAAATCCAGAGCAGAGACACACAGTAGGAGACCAATGACGACAAGGCAATGACAAGGATGTGAAAACAGGCATAGAAAACACAGGACTTAAATACACCAGGGGATAATGAGGGGAGTGGAAACAGCTGGGAACACAGGTGAACCAAATTACATTGACGAGACAAGGGGAAGCAAAACTGAACACAACACCCAGGGACCAGATGACTATCAAAATAAAACAGGAAGTGAGATGAAGGAACAAAGAGGCAGACCTGATACAGAACACCCAGAAACACAAGGAACTAGAAAATCAAAACATGACCAAACCCCACAACAAAAGAAACCCAGAACAGATAAAATAAAACAAAAATAAAAACACACAGGGCCCACAGGACCCTGGACTATGGCTATTACCACTGAAAACTTTTAGAACAAGGATGTGGGACTGCTGAGCAGCTAGAATCCTGTATCGGACAAGAATGGGAAAGAATTCCTCTCCTAAAATCCCAACAATTATTTTCCTTAGTTAAAAGAAGCGTGTATACTACACAGTGTGAAATATGGCCTTATCCCAACCTTTTTAAAGTGTGTTGCTGTCATAAAATCTAAAATAAGCTTAACAGCTTAAAATGGTATATTTTCTCAGCTTAAAATTTTTATGTTTTCTATGTTCTATAGTGAATAATCTATGGGTTTGAGATTTGCAAATTGCATTGTTTTTAATTTACATTTTAGACAATGCACCAACATTTTTTTTTTTGTAAGGAAGTACATAAAATATACAAAGACAGACTTGAATAGTAAGTGTGGAATCACATATTTTTAGTTTTATGCATCGCAAATGTTTTTTTTTTTTGTTTTTTTTTTCAAAAAGCTGTCATTTAGACTTTTGCAGGAAATCTTTATCTGGTTATGTGTAGTCAGTGCTGATTGCTTGAGCTAATTCATTATTTTTTTAAATAAAATGTCACATATTTTAGTAACTGAAATATTTCAGTATTTTAGACTTTAAAGAAACCCAAAATGCATGCATATGTGTTTGATGTATAGATTTTATAATACAATTTTGTGAAAAACACATCCTCCTTCAATTCTTAGGTTTTACATATCAGAACATAATAAAAACACTGTCCTCTTTTTATTAGGTTCCACAATTATGTAAAAACTCAGATGAACAGCACATGACATGTTACGTCATGTCATTATTTATTTAATGACATAAGCGAAAATGCAGAAAAACTGTATGGAAAAAACCAAGTAGGTGCCATGACTCAACAGCTTGTAGAACAACATTTAGCAGCAGTAACAGTTATTGTTCTCCATCACTCACATTGCTGTGAGGGAATTTTGGTCCACTCTTCTTTACAACATTGCTTCAGCTCAGTGAGGTTTATGGTCATTCATTTAAGCAGAGCTCTCTAAAGGTCCCACCACATATTTCAGTCAGGTTAAGGTCTGAACTTTGATTGGACCATTGCAGCACCTTGATTCTTTTCTTTAGATGTTGGACAGATGGTCTCATATTTAACTCTATAATACTTTGGTATATAGAGGACTTCATGGTCATCTCAATAACTGCAAGTTACCCAGGTCCTGTCCCTGCAAAGCAAACTCATATGACCCCTCCTCCACCACCACCATGTTGACAGTTGATATGAGGTGTTTGTGCTGAAATGCTGTGTTTGGTCCTCTCCAAATTTGGCGTTGTGCACTTTGACCAAATATCTCCACTTTGGTCCAGATGTCTTGCAGTTTGTTTAGATGCAACTTTGCAAACATGCTGCCATGTTCTTTTTTGATGGAACAAGATAGTTGTTGGTTAACTGATAAATTATTAGTTGGATTAAATAATGAAATAACTAAAATAACTAAGTAGTGGCTGAAGCAGTGGGTCGAAGAATTACATAGAGAGGCAGAGAGCAAATAAAATGTGAGCCCAGTAGTCGCCAGATTGTTTTTTGTTTTTTTTTGTTTTGTTTTTTTTTAAGCCTGTCATGTCTGGCAGTTTTCGCAATCGGAATATGATCCGAATGCTCTGGTGTACCAAACATATTTGCTTTTCCAAGAATAGCTCTGTAAGTTTTCCAGTAGGCTACTCTTGTTAATGTTTGTATTTTAATTTTATTTTGTTTATTTACACCAGGCCTGACAGGTAGAAAGGAAAGGGCAGGAAAAAAGAGTGAGAAAGAGAAAAGAAAAGAAAAAACAAACAAAAGCAAAAAGCAAAGGGGAGAAAAGAATAATCAAAGAATGATATACACACATACATACATACACACATCCACAAATCTATACACATGCACATACATATACACACACACACACAATCCTGCTGTTGCTTGAAAATAATGTGTGTATGTGCCTCTGTCATGGAACGTACTCACCAATGGGGGCAAGAAACTGCAACCACACCCCCCGTGATCCAGAGGTGAACAGGGAAGGACCCAGGGGACGCGGCCTATCCATGGCCCACCAGGACCTCAGAAGACGGGAGGCCACACATCCTGATGGCAACTGCACACACACCCCAGAGGAGAAAGGAGGGAGACCCCATATGGACCCCCCCCACGGTCAAACGACAAGAGTCCAGAGAGCCAGAGGCAATGAGCAGCCAACCCCCACCCGCAGGCCGGCAGCTCCCGCACGAGCCGAGAATGCGGCCCCAAGGCCCCAGGCACCCGAGAACCGCCCAACACCCAGCAAAGCCCCCCCCACGCCAAAGATGCCCGAGCCATCCCCAAGCCACAACCACCAAGGGAGCGGGCCAAGAACCACGCCAAGACATCCGACCATGAACCCCGGGACCCACGGGCAGTGGCAATCAGCGGGAAGCGGTAGGGAGCGATAGGGAGGGGTGACTCCCACCCTCCGCAACCATGTCCCACAGGTGCCAAGGCTCAGCAAGCCACAAAGTCAGGCCCCGCTGTCCACAAACAACGCTCTGCAGGGCCTTTCTGTCCCTTGCAGTACAGCCAGCATACCACACTGTGATGCAGTATCCCAGCACACTTTCTATTGTGGAGCGATAGAAAGTCTGCAGCAGGTTTACCTCCAGGTGGCATTTTTTTAATAGTCTTAAGAAGTGTAGCCTCTGCTGAGCCTTGGCAACCACTGCTGATGTGTTGGTAGACCACGTTAGGTTGTCAGCCACATGCAGCCCAAGAAACTTGAAATAGGGGACTCTCTCCACGCAGACACCATCTATCTGCAGTGGGGCATGACCCACAGTCTTCATCCTCCAGTCCATCACCATTTCCTTGGTTTTGCTGGTGTTCAGCACAAGATTGGCTACCAGCCTGTGAACCTCTTCCCTGTACTTTGTCTCATTGCCATTAGAGATGAGACCCACCACCGTTATATCATCAACAATCATCCCTGTCCCCAAAAGGTCATCTGTCACCAGCCTAAATGATTACCGCCCTGTGGCCCTCACACCGGTAATCATGAAGTGCTTTGAGAGGCTGGTTCTCCAGCACATCAAAGACCACCTGCCCCCCACTTTCGACACCCATCAGTTTGCGTATCGAGCAAACAGATCCACAGAGGACGCCATCGCTGTAGCGCTGCACTCTGTGTTGAGCCACTTGGAGCAGCAGCAGAGCTACGCTCGCATGCTCTTTGTGGATTACAGCTCAGCGTTCAACACAATCATCCCGGACATTCTCACCACCAAACTGCACACCCTGGGCCTCCCCCCTCTCACATGTTCCTGGATCAAGGACTTCTTAACCAACCGGCCCCAGACTGTGAGACTTGGCCCCCATCTCTCCTCCACCCGCACACTGAGCACTGGCTCCCCACAGGGCTGTGTGCTGAGCCCCCTCCTGTACTGCCTCTACACCCATGACTGCAGTCCGGCCCACAATAACAACCTCATCGTCAAATTTGCTGACGACACCACAGTGGTCGGACTCATCTCGAAGGGAGATGAGGCAGCTTACAGAGAGGAGGTCTTGAAGTTGACAGCCTGGTGTTCAGAGAACAACCTGGTACTGAACACCATGAAAACCAAAGAGATCATCATCGACTTCAGGAAGCACAGGACTGACCCAGCTCCCCTCTACATCAACGGCGAGCATGTGGAGAGGGTCCACACCTTCAGGTTTCTTGGTGTCCTCATCTCTGCTGATCTCTCTTGGTCAGATAACATCACAGCTGTTATCAAGAAGGCTCAGCAGCGACTTCACTTCCTGAGGGTCCTCAGGAAGAACAACTTGGACTCAAACCTGCTGCTGACCTTCTACCGCTCATCCATTGAGAGCCTGCTGACGTACTGTATCACAGTATGGTACGGCAGCTGCACTGAGGCAGACAGGGTCAGGCTTCAGAGGGTAGTCAAGACAGCACAAAGAATCGTTGGCTGCCCTCTCCCCTCCCTGATGGACATCTACACCTCCCGCTGCATCAGCAGAGCCAGGAACATCATCAAGGACAGCTCACACCCTGGCTTTGACCTGTTTGACCTGCTGCCCTCTGGCAGGCGCTACAGGTGCATCAAAGCCAGAACAAACAGACTCAAGAACAGTTTCTTCACCAGAGCAATCACCACCCTGAACTCACACACTCACCCACTGTAACTGTGCAATATTATATTATTCATACTGAACAATATCTGACATTCCTATATTGTGTAATATCCAGTATTCATTCACTAGTGCAATATTCATTCACCAAGTGCAATATTCATCATCTTCATTATTATATGTATACACATATTTACTTTTCTTACAATGTACAGATGCACCAATGTATGTATATATTTTTATACATTCTATTTTTTGTATATTTTACACATTGTTTATTTCTGTATATCTCTTGATTATATTGATCATACTAGATTATAATATTTTTATAATATTTTTATTTTAGAGAGTTTGATTTTCTGTTACATGGCACTGAACAGGAGTGGCCCTCCAATCTCATTGTACATCCTGTATAATGACAATAAAGGCATTCTATTCTATTCTATTCTAAATTTAACTATGATATTTGACTGGTGATGGGGGACACAGTCATGTGTGTATAGAGCGTAGAGGAAGGGGTTAACACACAGCCCTGGAGTGAGCCGGTGCTGAGCGTTTGGGTGGAGGATCTGGAGGTCCCCACTCTCACTGTCTGTGGGCGATCTGTCAGAAAGCTGTAGATCCAGTCACAGATGAGGGGAGGGAACCCCAAGTCGGTCAGCTTCTTGACAAGAATGCTCGGCAGAATGGTGTTAAATGACGAGCTAAAATCAACAAAAACCATCCTGACGTAATTCCCTTTTTTCTCTGTGTGACTGGCAGCAGCATGTATGACAGTGGTGATGGCATCAGCTGTTGACCTGTTCGCCCTATAAGCAAACTGATACTGGTCAAAGCTCTGGGGGAGGCAGGATTTGAGGTGGTGAAGGATAAGCCTCTTAACCCCTTAACTGGCAGCAAAAAAATCACCTGACAAAAACTACATAACGCCTTCTTGTTATTATTGGCTCTGAACAACCCATTTCATAGCCTATTAATCGGCTGCGTCTGGTCCGCGGGCCGAATGAAGTGCATTTATATGGCAGGCTAGACCCGCCCATTTTGACTGACACCTCATTCGGCCAATCATGTTAAGAAATGGGTTTCCCAGAGCCAATAATACTCAGAGGGCGTCACGTAGCTTTGTCAGGTGATTTGGTGCAGCCAGTTACATGATTGGCCGAATGACGTGTCAATAAAAATGGGAGGGTCTAGCCTGCCATATAAAAGGGACTACAAACGGCCCGTCACCGGGCCCTTGCCAGTTAAGGGGCTACAGCATTTCATGACCACAGAGGTCAGTGCCACCGGTCTGTAGTCATTGAGGCTGCTTATGGGGGCTTTCTTGGGCACGGGAATAATGGTGGCTGCTTTCAAGCAGGATGGAACAGTACCCTGCTTCAGGGAGATGTTAAAAATCCTTGTGAGTGACTCCAGAGAGCTGGTCAGCACAAGCCTTTAATACCTTGCCCAGTACCCCGTCTGGTCCTGCCGCTTACTCATGCTCACACATATGACCGTCACACATTCACATGCACACACACAGAACTCACATGGACACCAGTTGTGGGCAAGCGGGTATCAGCACAGAGCCAGCAGCACCCCAGGGAAGCAGCCAACCCAGCCCCAAACTGCTTGGAACAAGTGTGAATATGTCACGGTCTGGGCCGTTGCCCAGCATTTTGTGTTTTGTGTTTCGTATTTCCTGAGTTTTTGTCCCCAGTATGTTTTGATTCTTGTTCCCTTTGTCCCTGTCTCCCCCTGTATCTATGGTTTTGTGTCTGTATGCCAGTTCCCCTGTTGAGTCAGCGTGTACCTTGGTTTGTCACTTCCTGTTTTGTTTTGACAGTTTGGTTTTCCCTGTGCTTTGTGTTTAGTTTTGCTTCCCCTGTGTTATTAGTTTCATTTGCTTCACCTGCTGTGCCCTGCTGTTTCCTCTTACCCTGATTACCCATGGTGTATTTAAGCCCTCAGTTTCCATGTGTTCCTTGTCACGTTGCTGATGTATTGTGCCAGCATGTTCCTGTGCTCCCTGTGTCTGCCCTCCGTCTCCCTTCCAAGGTTTTTGTATTCTTTCCCCCCTAACTAAATAAATACCCTTTATGTTATGCCGACCTCTGGAGTCCTGCGTGTTTGCCCTTCCTCACCCGTTTCATCCCCGGCCATGACAGAATAATAATCTGAACTTTACTGGCTTGTTTGATTACTACTCTCAATTGAAATGTATGTATTATTAGGTTTAATTGACCTTTTTTTAAGGTAAGGCTTCCTTTAGGTTGGGGGGGGGTTCAAATCCAGGGCTCCAGGGCCGCTGTCCTGCTTTAACACACCTGAGTAAAATAATGAGGTCATTAGCACCTGTTCTTCATGCTCATTGACTTATGGAAAAAGACTAGTAGTGCAACAAAAACATTTTTCAAAAGAAATCTGTTGTTTGAAAGTCCACTGGTCACAACAAAGATAGGTAGAAATAGGTGAGGTGAAGCAGGGTCTGAAATAATGAAACATGTTAGCGTAAACCCTTTGTAACCTTTATTAGAATGTAAAGTAAATATTTGTATTTTTAGAAAACAGTTTTTACCATTACATTTTTGCATGTAACGCAGGCATCTATAAATGCACTGGAAAACACCAGAGCACTAACCAGGGCTGAGGCAGTGGAACAAATTGAACATGGCCAAGTGGAGGAGAGGTAAGAGAATTAAAAGGACTGAAGCAATATGACAATCCAAAAATAATCATGCATAAAAAACAGAAAAAGAATTCAAGTGATTCATAACTTAATGCCTTTTTTACAGTGAGAGAGGAGAGCTTCTCATGCAACTACGAGCAGAAATAGAGAGATGATCAAATCTCTAAAATCAAAGAAAAGCTGTGAAATAAAAGTGTTTACAAGTTTGAAGTTTGGCATGTTTATGGTTTTAACTAGGACTTGTCATACTACCACACACTATTTTGACTTTTCTTTTCATTGTGGTCTAATTATTTAGCCAGTACGATAGAAAAATCTAGTCCAGGTTTCAAGTGTGTAAGTGTTGGAGCTGGAGCAGTTCTAATGTGATCCAGACGGAAGAAAGGTGCGGAAATCGCCTTTTGTTGAAGTTTCACAAATCAGATAAAGGTTTCACAAATCACAAACTTGGTTTAAATTATTCTGCTATCAGTTTAGAATAATCTAATCCAGGTTTGAAGTGTGTAGGTGTTGTAGATTTTTAACTAGAGCAGATTAAAGATGCTGAAGGTAGTGAAAAATTAAGTGGAATGGCCCTTTACCCATTTCCCGAATCAGAAGCTGCAATCAGAAACCAACTTCAGCTTCGTGATCACCTGTTAGATCAGTACAGCCATGTTTCCTGGTTTCCTGGTCGCGGTACAACTGTCCGTTCATGTAAAGTTTATCCACCGTGATGACAGCTCGGGAGCCTCCTTGGATGTGTTTTTTCCGGATCGGGAACAGGACCCTGCGTCGCTCCAGGATCTCCTTGGGAAACTGGTCATTAACGCTAAAGTCCGTTCCTTTCAGCTCCCGGCCGCGGCTCTTCGCCAGATCTTTTTGCTTGAAATGCTCAGATTTGGCCACGATCAGTCTGGGTCTGTGTCCTCCGGGTCGCTTGGGTCCTATGCGGTGAACACGATCGAAGGTGATGGTCTTCACTGTGTCCTCCGGGAGCTTCAGGTAGGTTTGAATAAATTCCTTCACTGTTGTCTCCGGGTCTTCTTCAGCCTTCTCCGGTATTCCTGAAAACACGAGGTTGTCTCTCATGGTACGGGCCTGGAGCTCGATGACGGTTTCTTCTTCTTATTTTCCTCGGAGAGCCGGGTCATTCCCTCGGTGAGGGAATTCACCGACTCTCTGAGGACGGCGTTTTCCGCAGCAAGCGTTTCCACCTGCTGCTGGCTAAACTCTACAGACTCGCGGAGAGCCTGAAACTCCTTATGGAGAATTTCCAGAATGGAAAGGCGAGCGTCGAACCTGGACAGTTTGTTGTCTATGGACTCCAAAATATCCACCACTTCGCTGGAATGTGAAGAAGCAGCCTCTGGGGAATCTTCAAGGCGACTCCTCTTGGTGGATGGCACTGCTTTGTTTCCGGAGGGAGTCGGCGTCTTGTCTGTTTTACCCATGACAACTCACTCGAAACACTCGTCAATATAAATCTGCAGACTGTCCAGATCCTCTTCGCCGTCCTCCAGTGCGCTTCAGTTAGTGACTATCTAGCTAATATAAATTTTATAGCCTTTAAAGTTGTCTATAACTGAGCTGGCTAAGAAAATTAATTACTAAAATGTCTAACAATCACTGACTCACCGCCTTGCACGATACTGGCGGGGTTCGCGTTGAAGTCTCACGTTACTACAGCATAGTCTCGCCCTAGATTGTTTTCCACAGCTGTATAAATATATATTAATCTTGTTGTTCAACCGTCACGGCTTTGGAGAATATGTTTTGTACGAAGATCCCTGATAACTTTGCTAAAATCACACACATATTAAAGTGAAAAGTGAACAGTAAAAATGTCACTCTCCCACTGCTTCAGAAAATGCAAAATAGCCACATCTTCTTAAGGAGAGTGTGGTCTGGTCTGTAGATGTTTTCCTGTTCAGGGTTTCTGTGCTGCCGATTGGCTGTGCCGGGGGGGCTGGGACCAGCCCGTGCACCAACAAAGGAAAGGCAAGGTCTAAACCATAGTCCCGCCCCCACCTCTTTTGAACCAATAGGGTTGTGATTAGCAGGAAAATAAAACGTTAAGTTAGCTTCTCGGTAAGGTTGGTAGTAGCTAACTGCTTGCACACTGCAATTTTCTGAGCCGAGAGGATCCATGTACATGATATTTTATATAAAATCTTTTAAATGAAAACTAAAGTGTTTATGACGCCTTCCTTCACAAGTAAAAAACTCAAAGTAACAGTTATGACCTAATATGTAAAAGCTTTGAACTGAAAGATGGTGTGCTTCCTTTGCCACGTTTCTGTGTTGATACCATTTATTTATTTGTTAAAAAAATACAGTATGTAAAAATACTTTTCTCATGTACATAATGTGTGTATGTTCAAGTTGATTTTTACAGCATTTAATAAAATAATAGTACCTCTGATAATGGTCTCATTGGTTATTTGTTGATCACCATCTTGTAGCTCTGAACTGGAGCCATGTCCACCTGACAAAAAAAAGAGTAAAAAATCTTTAGCATAGTTCACACAGACATTTGCAGAGTGTGTCACATTACAGAAAAATCCAAATGTTATATACAAAGAAAATGTGATGTAATTTTACATACCTACAAATATAGATACATAAGTCTAAATTTCACTGGAAGCCAATGAAGGGAGGCAAGAGTTATGTTAATGTCTTTTATGCCCACCAAACTCCCAGCATCCTATTTTCCAAACAATCCTCTTTTTCCTTTCACCAATCCAGCTGATTCTCCTATTAAGTTGCTTCTACAAATGAACAGTTACCAAGGAGTTTTATTTTATTTATTCATTTTTGACACATTTTCTGCAGGTTTTTCAATGTTTCTTAATTATAGATCTCTAAAATGCACATTAGGACTGTGAAACATTGTGAGTGGTTCAGTCAGTAGATACAAGAAATTTAAGGAAAAAAGGTTGTTTAGAATTTGATTGTATATTTCCAGATATCTTAAAGGCTGATTTAGTAAGCTACACAGTGATATAAAAATATTATATTAATTTAATTTATTAACTTAAACAGATTTTTTTATCTATTAGAATAAAAAACAAAGTGTTCCTGAATTTAAATAAATAATAATAATAAAAATAGCAGAAATGATCACCTGTGTTAAATCAGACAGAATAATCTTAGCTTACCTATGAGTAAGAGCAGAAAGAAGAAATCTGTGATCATTTTTGCTGTCACAGCTCTGTAAACACGTCCGTCCTCTGTGATGTCTGCAGATGCTTCCTGCTCTATTTATGTCTGTTAAAGGACTTTGCCTTACTGTAGAAGAGGGAGGGGTAAATGAAAAGACCAATTGGCCAGAGGGTGGGCAGGCATGTTTGAAGATTATTCAGCTTAATAAGTCTCGCCCCTAATTTAGACACAGAAAATGCATTTGATAAAGTAAACTGCTCATTTCTATGCAGTACCCTGCACAGATGTGATTTTTGAGAGCTGATCATCCACTGGATAAAAACACTTCACCCAGGGCCACAATAACCACAAACGGGGTCACATCACAGACATCTGACACTTCCCAGGGGAACCACACAATGATGCCTTCTCTGTCCATCTTTAACTCCCATATTCACTGAACCACTTGCTGCAGCATCAGAAAAAATAAAAGAAATAAACGACAAGAATACACACAACAAAGCCTTTATATGCCAATGATTTATTATTATTATATCTAGAGATCCACATATCTGATTACAAGAAACTTTCAGTATAACCCGGGATTATAAAATCTCTAAATACATAATCATCTGGAATAAATTAACAATCCTGCCACTCTCTGAGCTCAGGACCCTTCCCCCCCACTTCACATTGGCAACAGAGATTTTAACTTCAATTACAGCCTCTTAAAAATGCTGAAAAATATTACAAATGCTGGATCAGCCTTGCATTATCTTTGTCTGAACTGCAACAAATGAAAATCCTGCCTCAAACTAATTATTTACTCTTAGTGCTCCTGATAACACTAACAGACAAATAGCTCAATAATTTAATTCTTCTGGGAAATAGAAGACATCACAAACCACATCCTGCAACAACGGCAAAGAGGTCATTTCTTGAGAAAGTTGTTTTATCCTCTCTACCTCCTCACACACAGGGGGCATAAGGGGGTGTGAAGGTATTGAGATAGTATGCAGATTGTAGGCAGGGAGCAGAAACCTGTGGATTTGGAATATGTCTGCGTCACTGCCACAGCTGTAAGAACAAAACTGGCCAGTATAGACGTGTCGTGAATCTGATGGTGAGTTTGGATGCAAACTTTCCTTTTTTAAAGAAAATTTCCACACGCATAATTGAAAATTATTGAAAATATTCCTGAGGCTGTGCACTGATTTCCATGCTTGAATCACATCTGTTTTTAATACAGGGCCACCTGAGGGCCCAAAGATCACAAACATCCACTGCTGATTTTCAGGCCCGTCCCTTCTGTTGAGAGTTCTCCATATTCTCTCAATCCTTTGGTATTATATACTGTAGATGATGACACTGAAGAAATTGTTCCACAATTTGTAGATGCAGATGTTTACAAATTAAACCTCTGCACATCTTTACTATGAAATTTACTAAATGCTCTTTTTTATAACCATTTATAACCGTTTTCATTGGACTTTTCCAGCCTTTTGTTGCCACAGCCCAGCTTTGGAGACATGCTGCTGCCATCAGATTCAAAATGAACTGATATTTTTCTTAAAGTGGTACTTTTTTTTCTGTTTATTCATTTGATTATTTCTATATTCTGTGTATGTGAGTATGTATACAAAGTATGGGATGTTTTTTTCCCTCACTCATCCCTATATGTTTTCACTATTGTTTCTGTCTTTTTAATGGCAGCGCCTCCAGAAGGGGGGCAGCATGGCCACAGTTCACCTGTCTCCCCATGTTTGTTCTGGTTGTCTTCTTGGATGGTGTTCTGTTAACTGTAATTTCCCCATTGTGGGATCAATAAAGTATCATCATATGCTATTGTGAATAAAAGGAGTTGGCTCTGAGATGTACAAATCATTGCATTCTGTTATTCACATTTTTTTTACAGCATCCCAACTCTCTTGGATTTGCTTTGCCTGATGGCAAACTGTCTTAATGCTACAGTCAGTAAGTAATTGCTATATATTGAGCCTCTATCTGTGTAACAACACATTTCCTCAGTGGCTCTGCTAAAATCAGGATGTGGGTAAAAGCTTTCAAGAGTTAATTGTCATCTGCCAGAAGATGTAAGAAGCAGGGAGGTGGAGAGACCACAGTTTAGTGCTCCATCAGGAGAAATCATAGTTTGAAATGGTGAAAAAATAATAGAGTTATTTTTTTCCCCTTATTGTAATCAGATCTAAACAAGCAGAAATTGTTTCCTAATAACAAATTTTAAGTTCACTTTACTCTGGCACCTACTTTCACCTGGACAATTGCACGCGCTTTAGTCAGTTTCTGACATTATCAGTTTTACCTAGCTTGCTGGGTAAATATCCATCCATCCATCCATCCATCACAAAACAGAGAAGCCACGACCTCCCTCACCCCAGTCACCTACTCCAGATCATACTGGGGGACTCCAAGACTTTCCAGGCCAGCCAAGAGATATAATCTCTCCAGTGTGTTCTGCGTCTGCGCCACGGCTTCCTTCTGGTAGGACATGTCTGGAACACTTCACCCAAGAGGTGCCCAGGAAGCATCCTAGCCAGATGCCTGAACCACCTCAGCTGGCTCCTTTCAATGTGGAGGAGCAGCGGCTCTACTCTGAATGGCTGCACTCCTCAGCCTCTCTCTAAGGGAGAGGCAAGCCACCCTGTGGAGGAAGCTCATTTCTGTTTCTTGTATTCGCGATCTCAGTCTGTTGGTCACTACCCAAAGCTCGTGACCATATGTGAGGGTAGGGATGTAGATTGACCAATAAATCGAAAGCTTCTCTTTCACACTCAGCTCCCTCTTCACCTCGACAGACAGGTGCAACATCAGCATCACTGCAGATGCAGCCTCGATCTGTCCGTCAATGTCCAGCTCCCTTCTCCCACCACTTGTGAACAAGACCCCGAGATACTCCTTCACCTGGGGCAGCAACTCGTCCCTGAGCAGGAATGGGCACTCCACCCTTTTCCGGCCTCAGACTTAGAGGTGCTGATTCTCATGCCAGCTGCTTCACACTCGGCTTAAAAAGATAATGAAATATAATACTTTTTCATTAGACATCCACATGTAAGGTTGGTAACAAAAGATTCTTTTAAGATTCCTTCTAAGTCCTCTAATCTAAATACCAATGTTTTTTTTTTTTTTTCCAGCAACTCAAATGACCCATATTCAATTTCATTTCTAGTTTATTTTCTTAGCACCAAATTCCATTCAATTCAATTCAACTCAATTCAGTGCCAAATAACAAAAAACATTCACCTCAAGCTGCTTTATATTATAAGGTAAAGACCCTGCAGTAATTACAGAGAAAACTCAACAGTCAAAATGACCCCCTATGAGCAACTGGAGGTAATGCCGTCCAGAGTAAATATCTGGTCAGACACCATGTTTCTAAGATTTTTAGGGCTGAGTACAATAACTTCAGTTTAATCTAAATTTAAAAGCAGGAAATTAGAGGTCAGGTCTTTAAGACATTCCTACAGTTTAACTAATTGTTGTGTGTCATCTGGCACTGGAATAAATTCTCTAAAATACAGTACTGAGGTAATAATATCTCTGCATTTGACACAGATACAAAGAATATCCTGAAGAATGCACAACTGATCTGTAGCGTTTTGGAGAATTCTGCATAATAAGACTGGACCCTGAAAAAAATTCTTATTCCAGATACTCAGCCGGTTAATTTCTGGATTATATCCTAATATATATTCGGCTAAAGACTTTATATCCAAACTCGTTGCATAACTCTGTAAATGGGCAAGACTGGGCCCTGAAAAATCCATCTGTGAAATATACTTGCAAAAGCCCAATATTTTTATCTGCTGATGATCTTGTCTTTGCATATTAACTTTATGTTGTGTTACATATGCACACAGCATGTATTCAGTGACATTTACAACATTACTGTAATACATGATAAGAAATGTTCATAAAATTTACATTTTATGTTACATCATATTTTACAATATCAGGAAAAAAAAAATCCCAAATTTTGATTTGCATGTCTCTTATGTTGTCAAGAGGACCAAGAAAAAACCCTTTTGGACAGGCGTTTAATACACATCTGGAAAATACAGATTTAATGTGGGCCACACGCAGTACTGGCAGGAGTTACTAAACAAAAAATAAAAATAAAAAAACCAACAATGCTTAAAATCCATTTAAAAAGCGTTTACTTCCAAAACCATGCATACACAATAACAGAAAAAACAAACTGTTTCTAAAAAATTAAGCAAGTTTTCATTCACTAAACTGATCATACTGATCTGTGTTTGTGTGTGGAAATGTGTGTGCTTGTGTGGAAGTTGTTACAAGTCTTGCTTACATACAGGTAAGTTAGGATATGTGTGCATATACTGAATGAAAAATAGATCTGCCTCAAAACAGGTCACATGAACATGAAAACACATTAAATCATTCCAGTAGGAAATTTTTTTCTTGCCAATAACTAGCTTGAAATGCATTAACTGACAGTTGCCGCACTATAGTTCATATATTTATGATTGACAGAAAATGAATCTGAAAGTATTTTGAACATTTAAAGATTTCAGTGATTTTATTTTATTTTCAGTAAAGAAAATGCCAACAACACCACTGGTTTCAGCTCCAGAGTGAAAATGTGTTACTTTGGTGTCTTAACTGAACAATAAAGTCAAATATCTTCATTTTGGGACAAACTGGGCATTTAAGGACATTACCTTCTTCCAGAAACTACTTTTCTCCATTTCTTTATTTATGTACCAAACAACTAAATTAATCAAAGAAATGATCGAGACAATTTGACCATTAATTGATAAGAAAAAAAAATTCAATTTCAGCCAAAACAAACTGCATAAACTAGAAGCAGCAGCGACAACAAGAGCAACACTAATTTAGGACTTTATTAAACTCTCACCTCTTGGTGGACACCCTGCTGTGTGCCATCCTGCAGGAGTTGTTGAGCTGGTTTCTCCTGGCAAACATTTGCTTCAGTCTGGGGGTCCTCCACTCAAGCTGGCTGACTCTCCACATTTGCCATCTCCTGGTCACTCATCAGGTATCAGGATGTCTTGAGCACTTGCCACGCCACAGCCTTGCATGCACTCAGAAGCAGACACATTTTAAGCAGTGCTGCTCATGCCTCTTTGGGATTTCCAGAGGTTTGCAGTATTTGTTGGGAGTATTAGATTATTCAGTTGTGGCTAAAAGAAACTGTGACAGGGAAAGTATTTTTTTTAATTAGTATTGGTTGAGTCAGTGTTTTTGTACTGTAGTAGTAGTTAACAGAATAAGGCAGTACTAGTAAAAGAAGAGATGTTAAACAGTGGAAGGCATGGATATGCAAAGTATTTAAAAATCCTTTAGTTATTTTTAGAATTTCACAAATCTAATTTTATTTTCTCCCATACAAAACAACTTTCAAGAACTTCCACTATCAAATGGCTGCTACAATAAGAAAACATATTCTCAGTGTTGGAAAAAATAATCAGGACCAGGTCCAGAAAGCAACAAGCTCAGATTGGCCAACTCGGATTTCATTTCCAGAACAGCTGATCACTTAGTTCAGGGGTCGGCTCCAGAGCTGCATGCGGCTCATTCAGGTTGCCGACCCCCGCCTTAGTTCAATCAGCTCTGGGTATGATTCACCAAAGCTTTAATACCAGGAGTGGAGAAACCAAACTGATTTCTGATGATTTATTGAGGGATCGATACAGCATGAACAGTCTCCATACTGGCATTGACCAAAGAACAAAATTATAGTAGTTCCTTTACACTCACTGTGTGGATACAATCTCGTTCTCTTAGCTGTGTGGAGTTCCCACCACCTTTTAGGTACCAGCAAGATAATAACCAGCATCATAACCAGCTGACATTTCACACACTCAGTCTTTGTACAAGAACAGTTACATACCCAAGAGGTTCACAGAGGCTTTTAGAGTTGAAACACAACTTTTCTATCACATTGGTGACCTGTACAGGGTGAACTCTTCCTCTTGCCCTATGACAGCTGGGATGGGCTCCATTTGGTGTGAGATATT
This sequence comes from Archocentrus centrarchus, assembly GCF_007364275.1. Classification (NCBI taxonomy): domain Eukaryota; kingdom Metazoa; phylum Chordata; class Actinopteri; order Cichliformes; family Cichlidae; genus Archocentrus; species Archocentrus centrarchus. Next base: position 3,832,348 of record NW_022060262.1, on the reverse strand, counting down.
TAACAGTGGGTCTAACGGTCAGACCTCTAACACAGAGGATGGCACAGCATCCACACAGTGTTAAGACAGTTAAAGCTCCAATGACTCCTGTCATGAGTGACAATAACAAATCTTCCCATTCACTAATATCAGAAAAATATGCAGATGTTAAATCAAACAAACAAGCAAACAAACAAAACAACAACTTCACTTCAAGTGCACTATCTAAAAAGCTATGAATTCTATATAAATATATATAATATTTAAATAATATAAATTCTAATTCCTAATGAACAAAAAATTTTTTTTTTTTTTTTTTGGCGAGGTGGGGGTTAATAAATTTGGCCAGACTTCTAGAAATGAGAGCTTCTCCATCCAAAGTAGGATGGATGCTGTCTCTCCTAACAGTACGAAGTTTTCCCCAGAAACTTTTCCAATTATCTATAAAGCCCACATCATTTTAGAAATTGAAGAACATGCAGCTAAACATGTCGCTCCTCATCCAACGGGGGAGAAAACTACAGTCTGAGATTGCTTTGGCAAAGTTAAACACCTATTTGATATTAACTCTAGTGACCTCAGGCTGGTGTAACAAGGTCTCATTCCTGCAGACGGGGGGGAGCTACCAGCTCAGGTATTACTTTAAATAGTAATTTTTTTCTTAATATATGTATTCCCATATAATAATATTTTATTATTATATTAATATAGCACAAGGTTCACTTAGCTTTGCACAGAAAGAGAAAGAGCTGCTTTTACTTCCTTACTTTGAATACATTTCAGAGCCTGTACTTTTTTACTTTTACTTGAGTAAAGGAGTCGACTCAGTACTTCAGCTTTTACCAGGTGTAGTATTTGTACTTCTATTTAAGTGAAAAATGCCAGCTTTGATAATAGTGAAACAGTCACTGAATTATGAGCTTTTTGTGGTTGTTAGGCTTAAAGATCCCAACTTTTCTTTCTCAACAAAGTGGCGTTTACAGCTGATTCGACTAAAGAACCCAGAATTCATACAGTATAGTGGAACAAAAATAGACATGTATTTTGAATTAAATACATACTGAACCTCTGCAACTGTGAGATGGGAGGCCTTTAAGGCAGTGGTCCCCAGCCTTTTTTGAGCAAAATGGTGGAATGAGTAATTGGTGGGAATGTTTTAAAAAAAAAAAGGTTCCAGAAAGCAGGTTTAATTAACAGAGTCTAAATCACAATGCAATCTCACGTGAAAGAACTTGTATTTGAATACATTTTCACATACTACTTGTCCCTTAAAAACTCAAACTATTGGTATAACATTTTTTCTGTAATTGTCTTTTTGAGTTTGCCAATAGTATGTAAACAATTGTATTGTTCAACATATGATTAAAATGAAGAGGAGGGCTGCCCTGTACACTGATGATTTTATTCTGTCTGTCCCCTCCTCCTCGTTCTGGACTTGTCCTCCTTACAGATCTCAAACACACACATTAGTAATGCTGCCTCCATTCTTCTTCCCACAGGATCTCTGCTGGAGGTTTCCTCATGTGATGAGTCTGTGCTCTGTGTATTCACAATGAAATCCAATCAAAGGAAAGTGTAATGTCTAATCATCAGTCACCCCCCCCCCCCCCCCCCTCAAAAAAAGCACTGTTAATGTGGATGAGTTTGTGCATTCTGCTTTATAAAGGCAGTATATGCAGTGAACTTGAAAATTATCAGTATAAAATAACTGGTGAACACTGACATTTCTATTTGCAGCAACAACAAAATATGTATTATAACAGGATCTAACTGATTCTTCTAATGGAGCACTTAACTGGCTGTGTTTTTCTTGTTGTTCTCCTCACACTCATATCACTCATGTGTGGTTGATGAATGTGTGAACGTCTAAGAGCGTTTGAACCCACATCCTCGTTGATAAGGAAATGTGCAGTTGTCCAGATATATTTCAAAGTTCTGTATGTTGCAGTGACTTATGACCTGCTGTGTGCAACTTTGTTTGGATCTAAACAAATACATCTGAACACAAATTGTGGATTCACATCTTTACTATCTGGATTCATCACAAATGCTCTAAAACATTGTATAGTTTCTTGTAGCGCACACTAGTTGAACATGAATGACATTTTGTCTGTAGTCCATCCATTTTCTTCCTGGTAGGATATGCATCAAACACCTCACCCAGGAGGCACCCAGGAGGTATCCTAATCAGATGCCCATACGACTTCAACTGGCTCCTGTGGATGTGGAGGAGTAGCGACTATACTCTGAGCCATTTCTGGATGGCTGCACTCCTCACCCTTCAGTGGAAGTTCATTTCTGCCACATGTATCTGCAGTCTTGGTTTTTTTGGTCACTGACCAGAGCTCACAACCATAGCTGCGGGTGGGAACATAGATTGACTGGTAAACTGACAGCTTCTCTTTTATCCTCAGCTCTCTCTTTACTACAATGAACTGGTACAGCTGCACTGCAGTTGCAGATCCAGTCCATCTGTCTATCTCCCCCTCCTTTCTCCCCTCACTCGTAAACAAGACCCAGAGATACTTAAACTCCTCGACTTGGGGCACCGACTTGTCCCTGTGGGGAGTGGGCACTCCACCCTTTTCTGACTGAGGACCATAGCCTCAGACTTAGAGGTGCTAATTCTCATACCTGCCACTTCACATTTATCTGTGAGCTGCTCCAGTGTAAGCTGGAGATCCGCATCATCTGCAAAACCCAGAGATGAGATTCTGAGGTTAC